>NW_020438885.1:302813-305749 GCF_000699045.2 Agrilus planipennis
ATTATTTCTTATTATATTATCAAAACTTATCATTTTCAACAGTAATTATATACTTTTTAAGTTATTTTTTATATAGGAAAAAGGGAACGTTCGCAATTCAACTACAAAAATTTTATTTTCCTTTTTCCAAATATTGTAGCTTATTGACAAAATATGAAAAAAGTAAAAAATCAGATTAACAACTCAATACATATTACGCAAATTTTAAAAAGTTGATGATACGTGAACCGTTATCATTTGAGAGAAGTGTTTATTTGACTACGATCACAAAAGGCTTTATTGACTTCTTATCGATCGTAAACGACCTACATATTAGATGAATATTAAAGTATTACATTATTATGTTCCAACTTCGATTATAAATTGACTATGTAATTATAAAAATTTAAAATTTAAAAGAAAAATTATATACCGAATCACTTGAAACGACAACTTTTATTGCAATCAAATGCAATTCGTATCCTTTTATTATTGTAATTATAATGCTAAATACTTATATTATGATAGAAAAAGTAATGTAAGTTTGTATATAGGACATCTGTAAAACAAACCATATTATAAATAAAAGCGATAACATTTCTTATCAAATTAACACGAAGAGAGAAAACATGTTTTATGCCACAATTCAGATTTCAGTTTTAAGTGAAAATGTTCACAAAATAAAAATTTTATTTTGATGTAATTTGTAATATAAGTTTGATAGCTACGTTTTATATATATGACAACTGTGCCAAACTAGTTCTTTTTATAATGACAATAGGGTAAATGTATGTCAGTATGAAAACTGGTTTAATTATTGAAAGACAAAGTAACGAAAAAGATACAGTCAACAAATATTTTAAATTATGCTACAACCAGAACATTACATGTGACTTGCTTGTGACAAACTTTTAATTTTCTTCCAAGGGATTATGAAAAATTATATTTCTTTTTTTCTTTTAGACATAATTTAGTCATACAGATAAGCGATAAGAAGTGAATGAATAATTATATATAAAATAATAATGACGAAACAGCTATAAATTACAATCTGATTTTTAAATATTTAAATATCTAATTAAAAATGCATATAGGTACACATAAAAAACATTTATAGATATATATGAAAACAAAAATTTGTTTTTAAAAATAAAAAAAATAACTGCAACAATGTTACCTCGCTTTAGCACCCTTTGAGTGTCCCTTTTGATACATGATTTGTTGCTGTTTGTTATTTGCAACTCTCCATTGTTATACGAAGACGAAATATTAGGTATCAGCAGTGGTTTCGTGGCATTTGTAGAGTCATTTTTACTATGATTATCCATTCTACAGATTTTATTGTATTACTTAAACACAGGTCGCACTTTCACAGTAATAACAAAATTGTATTTAAAATAATTGAAGACACATAATTTAGAATTTATTGACGATAATATTTCATAAATTTTTTTATTTTCGTAAATCAAATCACATCACTGCTTTTTGGATTTGTTCGTTCGTGGTATACGCGCAACTGTTGTTTTACAAACGTGAATTGTACATTGTACATTGTAAGTAGTCGCGTAAACTCAGTCGGTTTCTCGTCTTACAACGTACAGAAAAATACAAATATTTTATGGGAATGCCTTTTATTGTGTTGTCGTTAAGCGTTCAACCATTCAATCATATCATTAATATATATGTATGTATGTATACATGTCTGAATACGTGTGTGATAAATAAAAGTAATGTAGATTTACACACACGCACAAGATTCCAATTAATTTGATTTGAAAGTAAAAACCACTTGTTTCAGTATACTCATTATAATCCAGTGCAGTGCTTTGCTTTTACTTTACCTGTTACTTACAGTAAATTAATTTTTATATGATTCATCATCAAGTGTCTTATAGCGATTTTACGGGATTTCCCCTTTCACAAGCCGTTACTCCATTTTTCAACAAAAAAAACTACAGTGATACCTAGAAACCCATGGTTAAAATCTAACAGAACGTATATTATGAGATACTTTTAGTTTATAAAGAGATTAATTATTGATTTTGCTTTATGTTATAATCAAACATTGGCGTAGAGGTAGGGTAAATTAATTAGAAATGTAATTTAATTAAAATTATTCATATTTTCTGTTCATTTTGCGTTAGTTAAGTCCTAAAGTAGTATACTAGCTTTTAATTAGGAAAGTAAAAATTATTGATTTTCAACTTATAGGGCATTCAAAATCGGTAAAAATTCCAAAATAAATTCTAAGACCTACTAAAAATCCGAATTAATTATGCATGAAATTAATTTTTTCTTTTTTTATTATTCCATTTAATAAATAAAAAAAGCCTTTGCATTATAGAGTAAACCATATTATATTTATATAGAATTTCCAAAATCCAGAAACAACCAATTACGATGCATTTAAATAAACATATTCTGATTCGGTTGTTGCATAGAAATCCGTATGCGGTGTATTACTTTCGACCTTCGATTTCTATAATTCGCTTATCTATGGATGATTCGTCACCCATCTTGTCTATGTCACCCATAGATAGCTTCGTCACCGTGTTGACATGGTGTTGACCGTGTAAGTGTTTTTAGCAAGTGGAATTTTATATTACCTTACCAATCAAAGAAAACATCACTATTTACGAAGTGTAAAATTAATATTAAGGTAATTAACATCTCATTAGTAATATTTTATTTGTTACAAAAAATGACTTGCTAATTTATTTTTTGTTATCTTAACCTTACTTCTGCTTGGCAACTTTTTAGGGTTTTAGGATAATTTCAAGAAATTAATCTTAAATAAATTGCTTCTTTAATGGATAGTCAAGTACGTATAGAAGGCTATTTGGTAGATTTAGTTGATAACGCTTGGAGAGCAGATGTCTTGCCCAAAGATGATATAAGAGTGCCCCTTTGTGAGTTGACTGACCCAGAATCAGATAACGGAGACGCAAATTTAACTC
>NW_020438885.1:306564-325467 GCF_000699045.2 Agrilus planipennis
TATTTCATCTTTAATAAAGTATTGTTGAATTTTCTTATTGAATGAAATTTTTGAAATAAAAAGCAAATAATAATTAAAAATTTTATTCGGTGCAAAACTCATAACGCTTCATAAAAAACATCTTATAATAAATAGTCTAATACATAAATAAAGAGCTAATGTTCAATCAAACGTACAAGCATTTGAGAATGAAATAGTTGAGTGCATACAATAGTTTTACAAAAGCTGCTTAACACATAAAAATATCAGACCAAGTAGAATAAAAAAAAAAAACTAACTTTCCTATTTATAAAATTGTTTCTTTTTCGCATCACACCTCAGATTGTTATCTTTACATTCAGGCAATATAGTAATTGATCCGTAAAGACAAATAATTAGAAAATAAATCCGTACGAAATACAAAAAAAATATTCTGATACTTCGTTGTAAATAAATAAGAAAAAAAAAATATATTTATACAACAAAAAGAGGAATATTCTTACTTAAATAACAAGATAACAACCGGATCTACCCTGTATATTTATTCGCATATATATGTATTAAAATATTGCAAAGGTCAGTGAGATATTTTTATGTTTTCTTCAAGTTTTACTATTACCTAATCTACGGTACAACTCAGTTTGATTATTCTTGTTAATACAGCTGCTGCGAAATCCTAAGGTTACACAGAAAAGTGACGTTTGACACCAACTATAGCCGCAAGTTTTTATATTCACAAAGTTGAAACTTTTGCAACTACCACTAAACAAATATTTATGAGTATCGAGCAATACTGCCACTAAAAGCATTTTTTTCTGTTGCCTTATACACCTAAAGATGTAAAATTTACAAAATGTATATCTGTATTACGGTACTATAGCGAAAAAGTTTACGAACGTTTAAAAAACACTTGCCAGATTAGGTAGAAATAGAAATTTTTTTATACATCATTTGATATTAAGATGTATTTTTATATAAGAGTGCATTCCTCCACATAGAGTAATTTACAACGCTGAAGGTAAAGACTGAAAATGACAAAAAAGTCCTGAATTGCAACAAGCAACAATCATACAACAAGTAACTAATGTTAGCACCTCCCCATCTGCAGAACTTTAAGAAGTGGATGCGTATTAAGTAGAAGAGACTTCACATAATGTTATTCGTTCATTCTAAACAAACTCATAAACCTAGTTGCCTATTAATATGTATAAATTAATATCGATTCTTGAGATTCATATTATAAAATAAGAGATTAGCCAATTAGACGTCATGAATTAAAAATTGAAATATGGGGGCTTTAGGCAGTTGAATCAATTTTTCGTCATAAACTAATAAACATACAAAACTACCTTAAATGTACATAAAATGTGAAGTAAACTATTTTAACATTTCATACAAATATCAAAAATCAAAGAGTAAAAGCTAGAAATATTATTCGTTTGATTTTCCGGGATTTACACCGTTAATAATAAAGAGTACAATGAACTATTTATACTTAAGTATTTTTTCCAGATCACACATTTAAATTCCTCAGCACATTATTTTGATTCAGTTGATTAATTAAATTATGCATATAGCTGTAGATAATATTTTCAGATAAATATAACTGAAAAGGCACAAAAATATAAATATATACTTAATTTATCTACATTGTGTATGCAATATGCAATCCTATATGATGGAGAAAACAAGTTCATTACAATTAGCCATCAAAAAGGATAAAAATAAAAATCTACTTCAATGAGCAACATAATTTTACTCTGAATTCATTAATTGTCTTAAAGTTAAGGATACAATTTGACCTAGAGTAAAATTATTTTTGTAACCTTCAATCATTTTTGGTGACTAGCTGTAAAAAGTAACTTTACAACTTAAGAGTTAAATACAAAATTGGACGAATTTATACTTTAAATATGGAACACAAAAAAGATCTTGACCAATATATCGTGCAAAGCGGTACAGAAAAATGCCAATCGGCGTGAAAAGGCATTTTCGAATAACTACTTATTGACACTTAAGCTGTACAATTATTAAACGTTGACGATAACTGATAATGAGTGTTAATTAAAGGATAAGGCTAAACATACGTTGCCACGGTACTTGGCTGAGAGACTGCAGGAACTGCACCTAACTGTTTCATGTTGCTTGGTACATATTGGCCAATGAAAGATCCATCTTCAGTAAAACGACCTATTAAAAAATAATATTATTCCTTCTATAGCATGTATGAAAGTAGAAATTACGATCCCAAAATATACAGCAGTATTAAGCTTAACAAATCCACACCTATTAATAAATGCCAACGTTGTTATATTATATACATTCAGCCACTAATTTTAATAACCATATTCCCAATATTAGCGATAAATGTTAGTCTAAAAATCATTATCCAACAAAAACGTTTTATTCTTACATTTCACACAAGAGTTGCAAATCCCTGAGATGTTGTTTCCCCTGGTCTAGCTTTTCGGCCATACTGACCAATAAATGAGCCATCTTCATTCATACCTTCTACATTGAAAAAAAAAAAACAACAACTCAAGAGTAAAAAATAATAAAAAAATTATAATCTTAATTCTAAACTCGTTAATTAGTTTTTATAAACTCCCCATAAAACAATATTTATTCGGAAAATAAGTTCCTTAATTTGAAATAACTTTCATTTAATATCAAAAAAAAAGAAACGGAAAGATGTTTTTTATTTAAGAAAATACCTGTATCTCCTTCACCATATTCCGCCATAGAGTCGGTATCGCTTTCAGGTCCCACTTTTGCTTCACTACTCATTGAAGCTCTACCATGTGACTTATTGTCCAATCTTAAAAAAAGGTATAAAACAATTACACAGTTACCAATTGGTAATTATACATTGCTTACGGCTGTGAATATTCATGAAAACCACCCTCTTCAGGGTAGTCTCTTCTTCCATTGGCTTGTTCCCTTTCATGTACGGCGTATTTT
Organism: Agrilus planipennis; assembly: GCF_000699045.2. Taxonomy (NCBI): domain Eukaryota; kingdom Metazoa; phylum Arthropoda; class Insecta; order Coleoptera; family Buprestidae; genus Agrilus; species Agrilus planipennis. The sequence continues at coordinate 309,505 of NW_020438885.1, forward strand.
CCACCTCTATTCCTCTTCACAATACATACAATGATAAGGACAAGAATTAAAAATGCAATTGCAAGCATCATTCCAATAAACCATCCGGCAGTTGCAACATTTTCTCTCGGTTGTATAATCGGCCCATCTGATCCGTAAGTATCGACTTCTTGTATTTCACTTTCAGTGTAGTAAGTTCCATCGGCAGCCACCAAAATAAACTCGTATATTTCATCGTGCTCAAGGGCTCTAACCATAAGGAAGTCTTCATAATATTCTGGATCAGTTTCCGCCCAGTCAGGTTCCCCCTTCTTCCTGTATTTTACGAAAAAGTGTGAACCCGGTCTTCCAGATAGATTTGGATGCCAAAGTACTTTTATTGCAACCATATTGTTTTCTGTTGTTTCTCTCTGCCAAGTGAAAGATGGTACTGACGGTCTGCTGGAGCTGATACTTCTTGTGGTACGTTCGATGAAGTACCTATCAAATACATTAATTTATCAAAAACGGATACAAAATATTTTTTTTCTTCATACGGATCTGATTCCCCTGCAGATGTTGTGGCACTAACATAAAGACGGTATTTAACGTTAGGTTTTAATTTTGAAAGCTTGGCACGAAGCTGATTAGGGTCTGTGATTTGTGGCTGCCTGGGTATTTTCTCACCGACATTTGTACCATTAACTACAGCATAATAAATATTGTAACCAGTAAGAATTCCATTTGGCTGTTCAGGCTTTTTCCATATCAGATAGAATGCTTCTGAACCCATATGATGCGCTTCTAACGATGCTATAGGACCAGGAACTAAAAGATAATGTTCACTTTATATTATGTTAACACAAAAAAAAAATTCAAATACCCCCTTCAGGTGTATCGAAGCTGAGAGTTTCACTTGGAGGTCCGTTATATTTGTCGTTGTATACATAAACTTGAGCGTGATTCTTTGAGAAAGGAACCAAATTCGTGACTAAAGCTTTGGTAGCATCTCCTTGTACCTGGATTTCCCTGTGGCCGTTGGAAGTATCGGTCCATGTTTTGATCTTGTACCCTCTAAAATGACCTCTTACTGAATCTAGAGGAACAGGACTCCAACTCAATAATGCTGTAGTAGCTGACTGAACTTCTACTAATGTAAAATTTCCAGGTGCTTGCAATGGTTCTGTAATAAAAATGTCCACTATTACTTCTTTTTAATTACAAAACAATTTTATTTACCATTTTCCCCCGAGTACCCTATAACTTCTTTAGGTGCTACATTTGCTTCTCCAATTTCATTCATAGCAATCACTTTAATGCGATATTGTTGGAAAGACGGTTCGTTATTGACTACAAACTGGCTTTGTCTCCAATCAAGGATATCCTCCACATTGTAGTCTTCACCTGGTATGTCTCGTTTCCAGTAAATTCTGTAAGAAAATCGGGGAGCGTTGTGCTCAATTTCGGGCATGGGCTGTAAGAAGAAATAAAATCATTAGAATCATGCACTTGTTTAAAAGTATTCGAGGCACTTACGGTCCATCTAATTACTAGATTATCCGGTTGATTTCCTCTTCCTTCCACATTGTCAGGATTTTTATGAGGAACTTCAGGGCCAGTTGTACAAATATCTGAATGGCCAGAAGGCTGAGAAGGACCTATTTTATTCCAAGCAATTACCCTAAAGGTGTAATTAGCCCATGGGCTGAGGGGAAGCTGAAATATTGAATATGAAATAAACAAGCTGTAATATTTTGTTAAAAAAAATAGTAAAACATTACAGTGTAACTGGTGTCTGCAGCAGGTACAGATTCATACATAACTTCCCAGACATCGGGAGTAAAGCTTGTGTTGTATTCAATTGTGTATCTCAAAATAGGAGCCCTATTATCTCCCATAGGTTTCCATTCCAATGTTGCGTCTTTCTTGGCACAGGTCGTTCTTTGAATAACAGGTGGGTTTGGTACATCTGAAAATAAAATTGCAATTACAATACGTAATTAGCAAAACTTTTAAATTTCGTTCATACCTTGGACAATAAGAATGGCCGATGCACTGGCTTCGTCAAGGTCTGTTTTGGCTACACACGTGTAGGTTCCTGAATCTAATTCAATAGTTTTCGTAATCGTAAGTGAATAATCGGAGGATTTAACGAATCGTGGTTCGCCTTCGAAATCAATCGGGGATTCGTTACTTAACCAAATAATTTCGAGAGGTAAAGATGGGTCAGATACAGCATTACATCTAAACGTAGCAGGTGTCCCTGCTTGAACTTCGTAATCTTCAGGTCCGTCAGTGATACGGGTGTGTTCTAAAAATACGAAAATTAATTCACAAGAAATTATTTTAAATGTGTCTCTACCTTTTACTAAAAATGAGCAGGTAGCATTCGTTTTTCCAAACTTATTTTCTGCATAACAAGTGTATGTGCCACTATCGTCGAATTGTATATTGCTTATATGAAGGTCTCCACTTTCCAATACCGAATATCTACCTCCAGTTAGTTCTTTACCATTATGTATCCACTTTACTTGTGGCTTGGGAGCACCATAAACTTTACAAGTCATATTTATATCTTTACCATCAACTGCCTCTTGATCTCTTGGTGCTTCTGTGATTTCTGGAGCCAAAGCTGAAAGTATTATATGTTAAATTTGTACAAATATATATTTTTTTATTCTATACCAAGAATATTAACATAAACATCCTTGTAAACATATCCCAACGAGTTAGTGGCATTACAGCCATAATTTCCAGTATCAGCTCGCGTAACTCTTTCAATGATAATACTATTACTGGTCACTTTTCTTCTTGGATTTGGAGGAGCCTCTGCAATAGGTTTACCATTATGTATCCACTTAATTTGAGGTTCTGGAACACCAGATGCTGCACAATGGAATTCAACAGTTTCATCTTCTGCTGCAGTGACAAACTGTGGTTCTTGCGTGAAATACGGTACGGCTACAATATGGTATTTTAAAAAATAGTTCGCCTATAATTAGACTTAATTTATTTTACCCAACACTTGTAAGTTTATTGAATACGATTTTGGTTCACCAACTCCGTTACTAACTTCGCAACTATAAGTTCCCTCGTCGTCAAAATCGACCATTTTTATTATTAGCGATTTACCATAATTCCCCTGGGTAATTTTATCGGAGGAATGTATTAACTTTCCGTTTTTAGACCATACAGTTTGGGGTAGAGGTCTACAATTTATACAATATTTTATTAGTGTTTAATAAAAACACAATTGAAACTTGGCACAACTCACGTTCCACCAAAGATACAAAAAAGTTCAACGCTTTTCCCTCTTAACGCTACTTCATTCTTCCTAGTTACATATTGGAGAACAGGCTCGTGTTTGTTTTGAGATGGAGAAACACCTGAAGCGATTACATTAAGTAAGACTCTATTACCCAGTTTATATTCTAATTTGGTAGATGAAGATGCAGCACAGGCATACATGAAGTTATCACTAGCATCTTCCCTTGTTAAATTAGAAAACCAAAGGTTTCCTTCAGGATCCAGTGTCATACGCGAGTTATTTATCGATTTGAAACCATCAGTGGTATATTGTATCATCCAATATACTTTTGGTTTAGGCCACCCATCAGGTGGTTGACAACTAAGTTTAAATGGTTCGCCTTCTTGCCCTGTAGCTGCTAATGGAGGTGCAATTTTGAATGAATTTAATTCAGCCTTTCTCATGAACACAGAATTAGAGGTAGCCACACCCCACTCATTTTCAGCAAAACACTGGTACTGACCAATATCTACATCTTTAGGCTTAGCTATTGATAGGGTACCTCTACCGGGTTGTTGGGATATTCTATCGTCGTATGCCTGCCAATCGAAATGTTTGCCGTTTTTTATCCAGCGGTATCTGCACCAAAAAAGAATAGTAAATTTTATTATAAATGAACCAATAAGAAAATAGTTGTACCTCGGTGCAGGTTCACCTATGGCTTCACATTCGATGTAAAATGGTTTATCATTTTCATCTGCCCCAACTTGAAACAATACTTCATCTGTTGGGGGCTGCTTTACTATTCTGGGTGGCGATGGTACTGTAAGAAAGAAGATATTTATATAGAGTGGGGACAAACAATTACAATTATTTACCTTCTCTAGCAGTGATAACAAATAAACTTGTCGCTATGAAGACCAACACTAACTGTTTTGTTAACATAATGACGAGCCTCTACTGTAATCTGTAAAATACAATTGTTAAATCTGTAATTTAATTTAAAACACTCTGTATGTATCTTATACATTAACGGTCAGCAAACGTTTTTTTTTATCCCTATAATTCCCAATATTCTTTAATATCCATTCTACATTTTAATTGTTCTCTATAAATTTTTATTCAGGTTGGACGTCAATGAAACTATTGTAACCATTTTTGTGATTTTAACTGTACATACACATAGTCACTTACACAATTAGGCAAACGGTCTCTATTTTACTTTTATTAGAAATTGCCTTTCATAAATTAAATTATTTTTATTTAACTAAATTTATGTATTTTGTTTCGCTTACTCTTTCTTATGTGTAAATTATTTCCTCATGTCTATTTAGTTATTTTGAACGCAGACAATGTGTAGGCGAATGATTATTTTTAATATATTCTGTACACAGCTAGAATTTGAAAAAGTATAGGTACGATGAAAATAGTCCGAGTTTTATTGATTTTATTTCAATGACAGGCTAATATACTTAAAGGACATCCAACAAACAAATCAAAAATAGAATAAAATATTCAAAACACGATTAACCTACTTATCAATTTTTGTTTCATCTTATAAAATGAGAACAAGCATGACGTCATTGTTCGAAATTCCTTTATTTTTCAATTAAATATACAAGGCCCGTTCAATATTTTAAATTTTAATAATGCACAAAAAGTTACAGATGAATCTAAAAAAGTATTAACACCTTTTTATTTCTCAATTTTATGTGATTTAAAAATTACCATTACCTTTGAATACAACTGTACATATGTTTATTAAAAAGTTTTTAACATATTGTACCTATTTAGATATTCAAAGAAACGCAACGTGCTTTAGGTTTAGGCATTATACTATTATTATATCTTCCGGTATAATTCAAATGTAAAATGAGCTGCAATTACTGTTTGAATGTCTTTGAACATTTTAATACGAATGATGTCTAATATTTAACAATATTAATTTGATAATGTGCACAAACTTTTCAACCTAATGCTTTTACCGGATACAAGATTCAAGTGATTCAGGAATAATTCTAAATTACATTACAGGTTGAGAAAAAATGAAAAGACGATAGGTTTACTTCGTGCTTACTTTTTACAATACTAACTGTACATTTTATCATTGGATCATCTATAAAATTAATCTCATGAGAGTTTAAGTGAACTTTAACTTTTTTAAGACAAATTTCTTAAAAATACAATGAAGAAAAAGCTTACAATAACATAGGTACCTTAGGTACCTTTATGTAACAGATTTTGATTATTTAATGACTAGAAGTTATTGACACTATTTTGGCTTTTTATGACGATTCATTGAATACCAATTAAACTATTAACCATTAGGTAGGTGCAATTTTTAAACATTGCACATACATTTGTGACATCATAACTAATGAATCATCTTCCACTTTATAATTTATAATTAAAGTATGTCTAATAAAGGTACAAGAACTATGTCACATTTGCATACAGCTATAATGCAAACAATTTAATGTGTGACATTAAAAGGAAAAGGTCAAAATTAAAAAAATATGAAAAAAGAAGACGTTAATTTAGTTAGAAGTACGTTTCCTATTAAAATAATCAGGTCTAGGAAGTACCTTGAAGAGTTTTATGCAAGTATTTATTCCGTTAAGCATCATCATACATGTAAACAAATCCCACTTATTCTCATGTAAATAACTTTATTGCATTAATTCGATATTTTGATTAAAATAATATTATATATTCTATTTTATTAAATCATGACATCAGATAAGATAAAAATAATGAAGGTATTTAAATGTATTTAATGTTTGCTGTACATGTACGTCCTATATCGACAATTAACGTTAAGAAAAGTGTTATCCAAAAGCAATATCAGTTTAAATAAAAAATTTTATATACAACGCTTATCTATGTTATCTAATTACATACTTACATGATATGATAAGATAAAGACTAAATTACCTGACGACCGATTTTAGGATCATAACCATTTAACGATTGCACTTCAAACAAACACCAGATGAACAGCGAGGTAGGCGCGGTCACTACACATTAGTCAATTAACAAAATGAAATATGAATTATTACCACAATTTTAAGTTTTACTTTAAACAAAGTACTGTTTTATATGCCCATTTCAACTATTTCGTTTACTCCAAGTGGTCCCAGAACAGATATTTCTAAATTACCGTTTTGTTATTAGATTAAATGTAAGCGGTGAGGTGTGGTTTAAGGGGAGAACTACAGCAACACCTTTCGGAGAGACGCTTAACTATTATCAAAATTTAAAAATAATGTTAAATTTACGAAAACTTCTTAATAACAGAAGAAATTCATAAATTAATAATACACATAATATTAAACATAACTATGTATATTAAATCCTTAAAGTAAATCTAGATTTTCAAATAATATCCCAGTATTTTTTTAACAGGCAACTTATGATGAAGAAATATGTTTTTTTTAATGTTTATGACTATATACCATTGTATTTTGATCTAGATTGAAAAAAGCTTATTATAAATAGTTATATGAATTACAACTTATAATTAGACAAGCTATTTAAAAATACTAACGGTAATATCATTCTAGTATTAAATTATTACCGTTCAAGTTTAATAAAATAATTTTAATACATTATTTATATGTTTCCTTATTTATAATTGTTTATAGATCATCAGATAAAGTTAAGAATAAATATTAAATGTCTGTATGCTCTAGTAAACAGAATTTATAAGGTCAACAAGATAACAACTAATGAAAACCAATTTAATGTTATTATGAAATCAACAGCTTCACAATGAACATTTTCAAGAATTGCATCCTTTGGCAAATACCTACCAAGATTTTAAAAAGTATCCTTTGACTGCATATTTGTGTTTCAGCAAATATTATTATCCTTAATTACCTAATTTTAGAAACGCTTGCAAATCCACGAACATTTTCCAGTAAAAGCAAGTTTACCATATAAAATAGAATTTTTTTTTTACTGTAATTATTTATTAATTTTAGTTTCATTTAACTGGGAGGATCCATTAAATTTGGATTCTCAATTAACTCAAGATGAAAGAATTTTACGAGATAGTTTTAAACAGTACTGTGATGAAAAGCTTCTTCCAAGGATTATTAAAGCAAACAAGGAAGAAGGTATATTATTTTTACTCAATAATTATTTGGTCTATACTTTTCAAATATTTTAAGTATTTGACAGAAAAATTTTAAATGAACTGGGAGAACTTGGAGCTCTGGGTTGTACAATAAATGGCTATGGATGTGCAGGAGTATCCAATGTGGCATACGGTTTATTGGCAAGAGAAATAGAAAGAGTAGATAGTGCTTACAGATCTGCTTTAAGTGTTCAGTCGTCGCTAGTTATGGGAGCTATTGCTATGTATGGATCTGAATATCAGAAAGAAAAATATTTACCCCAATTAGGTACATTTACTTTTTTCTTTATAAATATCTGTATTCAATGCTAACATTCATGAAACATGTTACAGCTAAAGGCAATATAGTAGGTTGTTTTTGTCTGACTGAGCCAAATCATGGAAGTGATCCTGGATCTATGGATACCAAAGCAGTATATGATTCAACATCTAAAACTTATACACTGAATGGAAATAAAACATGGTACAATTTAATTAAAAAAAAATAAAATTGAACTTTCCAAGGAATTATATGCAAAATTAATTAATGTTTATGCTCTTAGGATTACGAATTCCCCTATATCTGATGTATTAATAATTTGGGCTGTATGTCCAGACAATAAAGTTCGAGGTTTTATAATAGATCGTAAAAATATCAAATCAGGAAGCATTAGTACTCCCAAAATAGAAGGCAAGTTGTCTTTAAGAGCTTCAGTTACAGGAATGGTTCACTTAGATAATGTAAAAATACCAGAAGAAAATTTATTGCCAAAGGTAGAAGGCCTTAAGGGCCCTTTTGGTTGTCTAAATAATGCCAGATATGGTATTGCTTGGGGAGCTCTAGGGGCTGCAGAATCGTGTTTCCAAATCGCTAGAGAGTATGTCATACAAAGAAAACAGTTTCAGAAACCATTAGCTGCAAATCAATTAATACAAAAGAAATTAGCTGATATGTTAACAGACATTAGTCTTGGTTTACAAGGATGCTTACAAGTGGGCAGGTTAAAGGATAAGAATATGTACGTATCTCCTAAAACATTTAACTTTATTACAATAAAAATGTTTATAGACATACACCAGAAATGATTTCTTTATTAAAAAGAAATAATGCAGGAAAGGCATTAGAAATTGCAAGGAATGCAAGAGATATGCTAGGAGGAAATGGAATTCATGAAGACTATCATGTCATAAGGCATTTAGTTAATTTGGAAACAGTTAACACTTACGAAGGTGAATGACTGAAAATATTATACAATTTAATTTGTCTTTACTTTATTACTTGCTTTGTAGGAACTCATGATATACATGCCTTAATATTAGGAAGGGCCATAACAGGAATATCAGCTTTTTAAGCTACAGAGGTACTATTGCATTCTTCAATTTTTCAAATAAACTTGCCATAAAACTTGAAGACTGTTTTCATACCAATCCTTAATTTTATTCAACCTGTTTATTAAAAAAAAGAAATAAACTTAATTAAAAATATATTTTATAAGTTTGTGTTTTATAGAATCTACAAATATGAAATTTAATACATGTAGAATTAAGTATGATTTAAAAATAAAACTGAGCATTTATATATAAATAAAACAAACAAATAATAACACTACAAGCTGTTACATCAGTTTAGTTAAAATAATCAGAATGTGGCGTCCAACCAGCTACACGGTTTGGATCTGTATACTTTCACAGCCTCAAATTTGTATAACTGGGGATATATAATAAAAATCAAAAAATAAAATTTCCTTACAGTGATTTATTATAATGCAAGTCATCTATTCTTGTAAAAATCTTCTCCAGTTCATGAAGTAATTCTCGTTTTACCGTGTCAGGAACCATGCCTCTTGCCTTTGGTGTGACAACCTGAATAAGTTCATCTACAGTCCATGTATGTTCTTTATCTTCCTCCAACATTTTTCTTAGGGTTAATTTTATTTGATCTTTCCAACCACAATCTACCAATCGTGATTCAACTAATTCAGTGACTCTAGTAAACAAATAATTTATTTAGTATATCTAAATAAAAGAAATTCCAATAATACCTTTCTAGAACACTTTTGTTCTCTAATTGAGAACTTATTCTGTCCAATCGGTCTTCTAATGTAGCAATTCCATCATGGGGCATTTTGAAGTATATTATACTTGTTTGTACGTTGATGAAGTATTCAATTAGTAGATATTACAAAACTACACCCTTAAACACTTTTAAAATTGAATTTAGTATCGTTCCGACAGAAAACGCGTTATAAAAACAACTCGAACGATCCCTTCTGCGCATGCCCTATGGCGCATGACAAACCTTTTAAAATTTTTGCAATTTTATTGTACCAACTGTAAAATCTTTCGTCAGGTCCTACCACACTAAGAAATTAATTTTTTAAAAAAAATATTTTTCATTTACAAATGTATACAACGTAATATGTTATATTATAACCCAGGCTTTTTTTTATTAAAAATGAATATATTCTAAAAATACAAACTTATAAAATCGACTTTTGACCTCGTAAGATACATCTTTCTATCTTGTAATTACTTTCAAATAAAACAAGTATTTGAAGATAGTTTGGTGTATTTATTAACATAAGAACACTACTACAACACTAAAGTACTTTTCATTATAAGAAATTCTATAGCAGTTACATTTTAGGAGAAAACGAAATACACCAAAATGACCTACTTAATAAAAGCAAAAATATTACTGAGTCTTAACATGTTCAGATTTTGCTTCATGTAGTGAAAAATCTAAACGAACATAAATTATTATGACTAAGAAAAGAACATACAAAGCAAAAGTCAACGAAATAGGCTCATGGAAGAGAAGGGAGCTAGGCCATTCATAAACAACTTCAAAGTCTTGAATATGGTGCTCCACCAAGTTGGTTTTTCTTAGTGAAATAACTAAACGCCCCTTCTTATCCAAATACTTGTAAGTTAAAGAGTCTGGTAGTCTCTCAACTTCATAAGGAGTAGTTAATTGTACATTAGAAACTCCTACAGGCAAAACAATCTTAGTTTCTAGCAAATCAACTTGCATATCATCAAATATATGATCTAATAATCTCATATGTAGAAGATACTGATTCTTGTCAGTTTTAAACAAATACTGGTAACTTGGTACACTATAGCCCAATGTATAAGAAGTACGCCATCCTCCAAAAAGTGGAAACCTGGGACGAAGTTCTAGTTCAATCCAATCTTTTCGCACTCTTACTTGAGAAGTTGAAATATTACCATTGCTATCCCTGTAGTAAATACTATGTGCAGCTGCTGGTAAAACTGTTTTGTATGATTTTACACTATGATGAGAACTACCAACATCCCTTTGATAATCATAACGTGAAAATGGCCCCTTAAGTTTTGCACCAGAATGAAGAATATCTATATTTTCCTCAATAGCTATACTTCCCCAATGGGAAATTTCAATAAGACGCTTTAAACTAGTCACTGTTAAAAATGGAGAATTGTTTTCATAATGAATTACCATTGGATCGATACTGAAAGGTTGTACATTTGCATATTGTCCATACACTATGGTGGACTCCAACTGACTCACTGGTTTGAGCTTTGTGTAGCTTTCGATATTTCTTGAACCCAAATTAACAGTGGTTTTTTGTTTTAAAGTGTTGTATGGTGAGTAAAAGTAATGACTTCCAAAGTATCTAACAAGTTGTCTGTCCTTTTGGGAAATGCTGCTAGGGTATGGTATAAGAGATTTAGTCAGTACTATTTCTAATGTTAAGACAATTGTACGGCCCCCTTGAAGAGACTGACTTAACTCAACTTTATAAAACTGTTTGCTCTTGTGATCTTGAACTTCAACTTCTGTTAATTTTAATTCTTCTTTTAAGGAATTCTTAACACTTATGTATGATACATTACTCTTCGTTTTTGGCTCCAATAAAATCAAGATGTTACTTGCACTTTCCTTGCCGGTATTTTCTACGGTTAGTGTTGCAGAAATTTTTACGAGTTGCGATGATAAATCAATCGACCGTTCGATATTTTTATTCACTATCTGTTTATTAACTGTTTCCAAAGAATAAGCATTTATAAACAAAGCACACAAAATTAATAAATTAAACATTTTTGTTTGTAGCGTTACCACACTATCAACACGCTACGAACACAAATTCGAATGAATTGACGTGGACAGGAACAGCTGGGAACAGCAGACAGACGTGTACATTCATAGATTAAATAATAACACGCCGCTCATTAATGTTTTCTATGAATAACAATTCCATAGGTTCAAATTTGAAATTAACATATGTAATTAAAATATAATAGGCAAATACTTATGAAAATCTTTAGTGATGTTTATAATATTTTTTTAAATTAATTATTTTTTTATTCTTTTTCTTTCTACCATCCTCCACATTGTAGTCTTCACCTGGTATGTCTCGTTTCCAGTAAATTCTGTAAGAAAATCGGGGAGCGTTGTGCTCAATTTCGGGCATGGGCTGTAAGAAGAAATAAAATCATTAGAATCATGCACTTGTTTAAAAGTATTCGAGGCACTTACGGTCCATCTAATTACTAGATTATCCGGTTGATTTCCTCTTCCTTCCACATTGTCAGGATTTTTATGAGGAACTTCAGGGCCAGTTGTACAAATATCTGAATGGCCAGAAGGCTGAGAAGGACCTATTTTATTCCAAGCAATTACCCTAAAGGTGTAATTAGCCCATGGGCTGAGGGGAAGCTGAAATATTGAATATGAAATAAACAAGCTGTAATATTTTGTTAAAAAAAATAGTAAAACATTACAGTGTAACTGGTGTCTGCAGCAGGTACAGATTCATACATAACTTCCCAGACATCGGGAGTAAAGCTTGTGTTGTATTCAATTGTGTATCTCAAAATAGGAGCCCTATTATCTCCCATAGGTTTCCATTCCAATGTTGCGTCTTTCTTGGCACAGGTCGTTCTTTGAATAACAGGTGGGTTTGGTACATCTGAAAATAAAATTGCAATTACAATACGTAATTAGCAAAACTTTTAAATTTCGTTCATACCTTGGACAATAAGAATGGCCGATGCACTGGCTTCGTCAAGGTCTGTTTTGGCTACACACGTGTAGGTTCCTGAATCTAATTCAATAGTTTTCGTAATCGTAAGTGAATAATCGGAGGATTTAACGAATCGTGGTTCGCCTTCGAAATCAATCGGGGANTTAGGAAAAAAAGAGTCGATAGTAATGACAAAAGAAATTCAAAATTTATTTGAAAGTAATAACCATTTAAATCGACAGGATTTAATTTTTGTATCAGCCCACATGGGTAAAGGATGGGAAAATGTAGCTAGAGCTTTAGAATATTCTGAAGGTCAGATTTTTCAATTTCATACAGATTTTATTAAAAGTGGCATTAAAGAGGTAAGAAACAAGTTTAATTTTTTTTAGTTTATAATCAAGAAACTTGTAGGTGATTTATCAACTTTTATTGGATTGGACCAGAATAAAGCCAAATGAAGCAACAATTGGTAGAATTGCAAAATTGTTATGGGATAACCACCAGAAAGAAGTAGTTAAGCTTATGGCCGATAGTAAATAATTAATTTTATTTAAATATGAATCTAACAATGTGTTATCACTTTATATAATTAAGTTAATTCTTATGCAATAGGATATTTTTATAATTAAAAATGATTTTATTCATGTTGGTTAAATAGGGGATTCAAAAAAGGTCCTTTTTAAAAATTCATCTTATTAATCAAGTGACACTAAAAACACCCAAAAAAGTTTATTTTGATAATATAATTTATATGTTAATCGAATGATACAAGGAATGAAATGATATGGCCTGACAAAATTAAATGGAAACTTGAATTTTATTTAAAATACAGGGTTCCCATTTTTTGTATTCCTCCTTTAAAACTGATTGATCCAAATTGGCATTTAGGGTAACAACAGGTGCAGGACAAGAAAATATACTTCTTCTGTATAGCCAATCTTCATGTATTTCGTGTAGCTGTTTTAGATAATCTAAAGAGACATTTTTTTCTTCTTTACGGTTCCTTTGCAGCATTCTTTCGTAAACAACTTCTGGACTAGTCCTCAAGTAAACTGTTGAAAAGGAATTATATATATATTAATGCATCATATTGCATTGTGGTTTACCTATTAAGTCAACAGATACATTACAACTGGCAGTGATCCACTTAAACCATTCATCTAGAACAGCATGGGATGGGGATGGTAAAAGGCCATCCATTTTCATTTTTTCAATGAAACAATATCTGAAATTGATTTATAATTAATGTTAATGTTTAGTTAATCAAAGAATGTTACCTAGCACTGAAGATAGACCTCTCCATCATTTTAATAGGATGTTCTGTTATTTTGAGATGATGTTTCAACATACTTAGCATTACATATGACTGAAAGCTAAATCCCCATCGATTTATATCTTCATATAAGTATTGCTGTAATGTATTAATTGCTAAAAATTTTAAAATATATTTTTTTAAAACTTACTAGCAAATTGTGTCCACTGCACTCTCGCCATAATTCAATTGGTTCAGCTAATACACACAGATCTTCATATTTTTTAAAATAATTTAAAAACGTTGTCTTCCCACTTCCTATGTTACCTTCTACAATTACAGTAAATGGTCGGGCCTTATTCTCTAAATGCGTAGTTCGAGACAGTGTTGTTGCCATTTTTATTAATTTATCTAAGATTGTTATTTTAAAATATACTATGGTGGACTCCAACTGACTCACTGGTTTGAGCTTTGTGTAGCTTTCGATATTTCTTGAACCCAAATTAACAGTGGTTTTTTGTTTTAAAGTGTTGTATGGTGAGTAAAAGTAATGACTTCCAAAGTATCTAACAAGTTGTCTGTCCTTTTGGGAAATGCTGCTAGGGTATGGTATAAGAGATTTAGTCAGTACTATTTCTAATGTTAAGACAATTGTACGGCCCCCTTGAAGAGACTGACTTAACTCAACTTTATAAAACTGTTTGCTCTTGTGATCTTGAACTTCAACTTCTGTTAATTTTAATTCTTCTTTTAAGGAATTCTTAACACTTATGTATGATACATTACTCTTCGTTTTTGGCTCCAATAAAATCAAGATGTTACTTGCACTTTCCTTGCCGGTATTTTCTACGGTTAGTGTTGCAGAAATTTTTACGAGTTGCGATGATAAATCAATCGACCGTTCGATATTTTTATTCACTATCTGTTTATTAACTGTTTCCAAAGAATAAGCATTTATAAACAAAGCACACAAAATTAATAAATTAAACATTTTTGTTTGTAGCGTTACCACACTATCAACACGCTACGAACACAAATTCGAATGAATTGACGTGGACAGGAACAGCTGGGAACAGCAGACAGACGTGTACATTCATAGATTAAATAATAACACGCCGCTCATTAATGTTTTCTATGAATAACAATTCCATAGGTTCAAATTTGAAATTAACATATGTAATTAAAATATAATAGGCAAATACTTATGAAAATCTTTAGTGATGTTTATAATATTTTTTTAAATTAATTATTTTTTTATTCTTTTTCTTTCTACCATCCTCCACATTGTAGTCTTCACCTGGTATGTCTCGTTTCCAGTAAATTCTGTAAGAAAATCGGGGAGCGTTGTGCTCAATTTCGGGCATGGGCTGTAAGAAGAAATAAAATCATTAGAATCATGCACTTGTTTAAAAGTATTCGAGGCACTTACGGTCCATCTAATTACTAGATTATCCGGTTGATTTCCTCTTCCTTCCACATTGTCAGGATTTTTATGAGGAACTTCAGGGCCAGTTGTACAAATATCTGAATGGCCAGAAGGCTGAGAAGGACCTATTTTATTCCAAGCAATTACCCTAAAGGTGTAATTAGCCCATGGGCTGAGGGGAAGCTGAAATATTGAATATGAAATAAACAAGCTGTAATATTTTGTTAAAAAAAATAGTAAAACATTACAGTGTAACTGGTGTCTGCAGCAGGTACAGATTCATACATAACTTCCCAGACATCGGGAGTAAAGCTTGTGTTGTATTCAATTGTGTATCTCAAAATAGGAGCCCTATTATCTCCCATAGGTTTCCATTCCAATGTTGCGTCTTTCTTGGCACAGGTCGTTCTTTGAATAACAGGTGGGTTTGGTACATCTGAAAATAAAATTGCAATTACAATACGTAATTAGCAAAACTTTTAAATTTCGTTCATACCTTGGACAATAAGAATGGCCGATGCACTGGCTTCGTCAAGGTCTGTTTTGGCTACACACGTGTAGGTTCCTGAATCTAATTCAATAGTTTTCGTAATCGTAAGTGAATAATCGGAGGATTTAACGAATCGTGGTTCGCCTTCGAAATCAATCGGGGATTCGTTACTTAACCAAATAATTTCGAGAGGTAAAGATGGGTCAGATACAGCATTACATCTAAACGTAGCAGGTGTCCCTGCTTGAACTTCGTAATCTTCAGGTCCGTCAGTGATACGGGTGTGTTCTAAAAATACGAAAATTAATTCACAAGAAATTATTTTAAATGTGTCTCTACCTTTTACTAAAAATGAGCAGGTAGCATTCGTTTTTCCAAACTTATTTTCTGCATAACAAGTGTATGTGCCACTATCGTCGAATTGTATATTGCTTATATGAAGGTCTCCACTTTCCAATACC
>NW_020438885.1:325609-332101 GCF_000699045.2 Agrilus planipennis
GTAATAACCATTTAACTTTAGTGATGTTTATAATATTTTTTTAAATTAATTATTTTTTTATTCTTTTTCTTTCTACCTACATTTTAATTTTAAATAGCAAAGAATAGTATATTTTAAAAATTGGCTATTAGAACTGCTGTCATGTTTTTAACATTTAATATCAATGGTGATGTCAGGTGATGTGAAAAATTTTGATATGAGTTTTGACAAGTATTCAGATATTTGTCGACAGTGATAAAAAAATAATTAACATAAATTTATTATCTTGTCTTCCTCTCAATTTGGAAAAATATTCCAATAAAGTGATACAAAAGTAATGTTGATAATAATTAATTAATTATAGTAATAGTACATAGGTTATATATGATAACGAAACTAGGAAAACTGTATCTTTTGTGTGTACAAAGTGAAAGCAAAAAAATGGAATAAAAATAAAGTGTTACAATATATATTTTATTGACAGATAAAGTTATTGTTTATTTACAAAAGGAAGTATGTCTAACAGTGGTGATTTAGTACTTGATGCCTGCCCTAGTCCTCCAAGAATAGACCATTCTAATAATATTAATGAGAAAAATGAAAATGGAAAAGAAGAAACTGCACCAAATGAAGATGATTTTATTCCCAAAAAACCAAAGTCGAAAACAAAAAAGTCAAAAAAACATGGAAACCAAGGTTGGTAAAGAGGAGCATATTGTTATGGTTATATGATTTTAACTTTTAGGCTCTGTTAATTTATTAACAATCAAAAATTGTCATGGATTTCAAGTTGGACCTACATTTGTTGTGAATGGTGGATCTGCTGATACTAATTTAGGAAAAAAAGAGTCGATAGTAATGACAAAAGAAATTCAAAATTTATTTGAAAGTAATAACCATTTAAATCGACAGGATTTAATTTTTGTATCAGCCCACATGGGTAAAGGATGGGAAAATGTAGCTAGAGCTTTAGAATATTCTGAAGGTCAGATTTTTCAATTTCATACAGATTTTATTAAAAGTGGCATTAAAGAGGTAAGAAACAAGTTTAATTTTTTTTAGTTTATAATCAAGAAACTTGTAGGTGATTTATCAACTTTTATTGGATTGGACCAGAATAAAGCCAAATGAAGCAACAATTGGTAGAATTGCAAAATTGTTATGGGATAACCACCAGAAAGAAGTAGTTAAGCTTATGGCCGATAGTAAATAATTAATTTTATTTAAATATGAATCTAACAATGTGTTATCACTTTATATAATTAAGTTAATTCTTATGCAATAGGATATTTTTATAATTAAAAATGATTTTATTCATGTTGGTTAAATAGGGGATTCAAAAAAGGTCCTTTTTAAAAATTCATCTTATTAATCAAGTGACACTAAAAACACCCAAAAAAGTTTATTTTGATAATATAATTTATATGTTAATCGAATGATACAAGGAATGAAATGATATGGCCTGACAAAATTAAATGGAAACTTGAATTTTATTTAAAATACAGGGTTCCCATNTTAAATTTCAAATGCAGTTATTCATAATTCAAAAAAATTATGAAAAAATTAAAGTATATTTCCTCATTGTAAGTATTTAAAGCTCCTCAATCTCAGATCTAACCTTAATTTAAATTATAACGATAAAAAGACGTGGTGTTTATTAAATCTATTGAACTGATCTAATAATGATTCGCAATTATTATATGACTGGAGTAAACACCGAAATAAAATAATAAATTAGATATTTGATAGAATTAATAGTATTTCATTTTATATGTATTTCGACTATAATTATTTATTTCATTATAATAAATGTTTATGACTTGTAGGTTTACATTAACCTTACGAGTATAGTTAATACAACCAGCAAATTCACATTTGACAGGTGACAGCAGTAGTTTGTATCAGTTCGTTAAAATGGGTGATCGTAAAGGTTAACAAAATTTATCTCATCATAGCAAAAATGATTTAATTTAAAACACAATTTTGAAAATGGCACAAAGTAAACATACACCACAAGAATATATTAAAAATGCTTTTAAACCGCAGGTAGGAGCATTATGCAGTTCAGCTGCTGCTCAGATATGTAGGAAAAATAATCTTTCATTCACAGAGATGATTCAACCCTTCTGTAGGCTGGGTAGTGATGGTACAAATTAAAATTTATATATATATAAAACATAAATATAGCTTTTTCTTTCAGTGTTTTACAAAGATTTTTCTGGACAAATAGTTACAGTGCATAACTTGGAGATAACTGTACAGGATGTTAATTTTCAACCAATTAATCAAACATTAGCAAGAAAACTTCTTAATGCTTCCGTTAGTCATGCATCTGAACCAAGATCCCATCAAATTCGTATTAATGAGTATGTCCTAAATGTACCGAATACAGCTCCATGGTTTGAAGAATGGAGAGATACATTTTTACAAATGCAATACCCATCTGATCACGAATTTACGAAGCATTATTTGTCATGTTTCTTTATAATGTCATCCTCAGATAATCTTAATGACACCATTAATGAACTCAATCAACTGTTAAAAGTTAATCAGAATGAAAAACCTAAATATATTCCTAAGTGGTTTTTTCAAGAAGTTTTGAAATATTATGTTATTATTCATGATAATTTTGATGGTGACAGTGCAAAGTATGTATGTACTTTACTTAGATCATTGAAAATTAATTTGGCAATTTCAGTGTTAGTAAAGAATTGGAATATTTAAAGGAAACTTATGGTGTGAGTAATTGTTTCTTATTGCGCATGAATTCAAGACCGCCAGGTCAAATAAATGAACAACTGCCAGATCCATGGAGTCAATTTTTAACTTCTAAGATTAAATATCCTGTAAAAAACAATGTGGTAGACAGTTCAGTTATAACACATGTAAAGGAATCATTACAGGAATCTGATAAGATTGAAAATAGGCTTCCTTATCATCCACTTAGTCCTGATACAGATGATAAGACAGTGGTATGTTTTAAAATTAGTTTTTTTTAATGGTCAGTGTTATTTTTCTTAGAGTGATGGTAATACATCTGATGAGCAGGACAGTACTATTGTTCATGGTTGTTGTTTGTCACCTGAAGATGTTGAACAAATTAAGTTATTAATCCATGAATTTTGCACTAGAGCATTGGTGCCTTATGTTGAGAGAAAAATTAATCAATTGCAGCAGGTCTTTGTTAACAAAAGCTTAACCAGTAGTACATTCTTGAGTGATCCACGAAAATGGTTTAAATCCACAAAACCCAGCAAAAGTAACACTGCCACTGATGTGTTTATGTGGGTATATGTATTCCTTTAAAATTTTGTACAATTTGTTGTATTGTAGTTATAAACCTGATTCACCTGAATTATTAATGAGAAAACTGGGTGATCTGTGTTTTATGTTTGGAAATTATTCTGGAGCAATGCAAGCATATAGTTATTCTAGAAATGATTTTTTACGTGATGGAGCATTATTATATTATGCTGGAGCTGTGGAGATGTACATTTTGTCAGCATTTTTAGCATCTGAGCCACCAAGAAAGGTTTTTAGAGACATGGAGGAAAGTATAAGAACATATCTAGATACTTGCAAGTAAGCATATATTTTAAAATTGTGTCAAATTAATAAATTTAATGCAGAATAATTCATTTTTTTGTTGTAAATGTGGAGGGTTTTATTTTAGAATATATATATTCCAGAATGCCACAGTTTGCAACTAGAGCTACTCTTCTTATATTTGAATGTCTCAAGGGTCACAATTTGTATGGAGAAGCTGCCCATCAGTTAATTAGAATGACAAGTGAAGATTCAGACCTTCGCTCTGCTCTATTATTAGAGCAAGCTGCTTACTGCTTCTTGAATGCTGTTCCCAAACTAGTTCGTAAATATGCATTCCACATGGTGCTTTCTGGTCACAGATTTTCAAAAGCACTTCAAAAAAAACATGCTCTGAGGTGTTATAATCAGGCACTACAAGTTTTTAAGAAAAGGGGTTGGAATTTAGCTGAAGATCATATCTATTTAACCATTGGTAAACTTGCCACTGCTTTAAATTTATTAGAGGAAGCTTCAGAGGTATTTTCACTATTAAATATTGAAAGTAAACAAAGTCCACAACAGCAAGCAATTTTTTTAAGGGAATTTTTAGTCATTAGAAATGTAAGATACGTAATTATTTTGTTTGTTTGTTGATTTAATATTTGCATTGAATTTGTAGTCTCTTCTGAAAAAAGAAAATAAGAATAGAGCAGAGGATCTTCCTTTACCATTACTAGACTGTGATAATATTAAAATTTTAGTGGGTCCAGCGCCTCCTTTATCAATTCCAGGCAGGACCCCTGCTTTAGGAATTACATTTTCTAGTTGTTATGATCAAGAGACCAGTCAAAAATGGACTAAGTTAGAGGAGATGGTGGTCCAAGAAGCTAGAGGTTCTTTGCCTTTGCTTTTTAAGCCGCTTGTTACTTTGTATACTAAGAGTAATATCGGTAGCGTAGAAGCGGTTGCAATAATGGGAGAACCTATTCAGATATCAATAAAATTAACAAACCTTTTAGATATAGTTTTGTATCTTAAAGACATTCACTTGCATTGGATTTTTTATGGTGATGATGATACAGAAATAACAAATAGCAATCCCAGTACAAATCCAGATAATTTTGTTAAGACTTTTGTTATAAAGGCCTGCACATTACAAATGAAGAGTAGTGAAGACCTTATTCTATCTGTTATACCTTTTTCTGTAGGTAAAATCGTTTTTAAAGGGGTAGCATTTAGTTTATGTAACTCTTTAGTTCCTGAGGAAGGAATTACGTTGCTAGGTGAGCAACGAATTATTATGAAAGATAGAAGCTTAAATAAAAAAGGAAACGATGAACAAAAATTTGAAAAAGAAATCAAAATACGAATTGTACCGTCTGCACCTTGTTTACAAGTCAGTTTTCTTGAAATTAACACTGAAATGTTGTGCGATGAGCTTCAAAAAATTCCAATGGAAATTAAAAATGTCGGAAATAGTTCTATAGATAAAATTTATATGGCCACATCTACTCCTCAATTAATTTCAATTTCTGAGTTTAATAATAAACCATGGAGTAATCGTGAAAGTGATTTAAAAACGCCGGCAGCCAGAGAAAAGGAATTAAGGAGACTTTGTGTTACTCAACTACCATTGCAAGGAGATAAATTGGATCCTGGACAATCTAAATCGTTTAATATATGGATAAAAGCTCCGAGCGAAAAAGGAACCATAAACATCGATATACTAATTTACTATGAAAATTTAAGTAATTCAAATATGCCAAAGTATGACCATCATTTTTTTTGTATAGTAAGGAATATTTTTATATGTATTTTGTAGATACAGACTGGTACGACATACTTGGATGTTAAATACACAAGAAACGCTTTCGGCAAAGGTGCTATGTCAAGGAAGTTTTAGTTCAAAGTCTGTGGAACAGTTGTCGCTTTCAGCAAAAATTACTAATTTAAATAAGTTTCATGATCTTAAAATAATTAACGTATCACTTGTAAAAGTATTACTTTTAAGTTCTGATTGGCTTCTTTTAAAAGATTTAGAACTACCAAAAACATTAAGAATTACATCAGAACAATCAATTCATTTGTTACTAAAAGCTAGAAGAAACAGCAAAAGAGAAGAAATTTATTCTGAAATAATCCTTGATCCCGAAACATTTAGACCCTTACTTTCGAATAGTGTTTGTTTAGATTTAGCTATTAAAAATTTTGAACAGCATGTGTCCTTTTTGGATGAGTTTGTTAGTCAAGACGCGGGTCGGAAGATACATTCTCCAAACCAATTAGTGTTACAGTGGAAGGCTTCAGTATCTGATAGTTCTGGTCAAAAAAAGAATATCATCGGACAGACAACGACACCTTTATCGTTTAAAGATGAATGCGATATTGAAACGTCATTATCTTATGAAGTTAATCAAACATTAGATTTAACAGTATCAATAACTAAGAGTAATGTTTCAGTAGAAACAAAAAAGAATCAAGTATTCTTAAGTTTATTGCATCCCATCTCTATCCGGCACGATTTTAAAAATAAGAAGTTTTGTACAATTCCTGTTCAAATTGTTCTTCATAACGTCGTGGATGCAGAAATGGTAGTTACTGTAAACACTTTGGGAAGTAGTAGGCAAGTTTTGAATAGTGAATCCGGTATTTAAATAAATACTAAAGTATTCTTTTTTATTACAGTGATTCTCCTCCTCTATCGTTTAGACCAAATTTTTATTACCAGTACCCATCTAAATATTTCAGATGGATAGGTAAAAGTAGTGCTGTGAAATCTTTAATGCCTTTTAGTTCTGAAATACTTTCAATGCATGTAGCCGTTTTCGGACCAGGTACTTATGATTTAGGGTCGCGATTAGAAACGTGGTGTCACGAAAAAGACAATCCCGATAATATGGTGCTTCAAAATTATCGGGCAGAATCTGCTCTAATAGTTCTAAACGGTTCAACATAAAACAACTGTACCTCACAAATAATATTTTG
>NW_020438885.1:334411-368504 GCF_000699045.2 Agrilus planipennis
ATATAAATATTAATATTATTTTAAGCTTTAAATAAAATATCAGGGGCACAATAGTTCTCGAATAGAATTATAACAGCTTCATAGAAAAGAATAGATTTAAATTTAAATTTGCTTTATTATAACTTTAGAATATTTTTACTAGTTACAGTCAAAATTCGGAGTCTTTACGATTACCATTTAAGGCTTATGCATGGTGTAATGCCACCACCTTCAGGAGTCGATATAGCTAACACCATAAAATATTTTTCGCAAACTTTGCTGAGTATGTAAAAATAAAAAATTACGCCAACATGGCTGTATTTTTATACAATTTCTTTATAGCTGTATTAAAAGATGTGCCTAGTTCGCCTTTAGAATTACTAAAAGACTCAGAAAATGATTCAGCAAGAATGAGTCTTTTTCCAAATTTGGATTACAAGGGTTTATATAATTCCCTTATTCCTTTAATAGAGACTGCACCCTTAATACAAAATGGAATTAATGGTACTTATTAATGTGGTAGCTACTGAGACGTTGTCCAATTAATTAATATTTTAGCGTTTGGATTAGCTGTTCTTCAGTGTTTGGGGTGTTTATTACCCTTTTTAGAAACAGAAACTATTGACTATTTGCCTTATTTAACAGCCTCATGTATAGCTGTATTTCCAAGTACCTTGCATCAAGAAATTGTCAATACGTTGTGTTTTTATGTCCTTCCGTTTACCGTTAGTAAGTATCTTGAAATTTCCTTTTCTTATATTTTTTAAATTTAAATGCACCACGCGTCAGTTTTTCGCAATGGCGGGAAAAAGTAACTTGCGCTTTTTATGATTGTACACCAATAAAAGCATTTATATTTACGTAAAAGAAATATAAGCGTTTTTATGGAGAATATGAGTGACAAAATACTTTTCTATCATAACGAAAAATTTTTGAAAATACAGAAAATTAGTTAACAAAAAAAATCTTTTAAGCTCGCTACACGGAAAGGGAATATGAAATAACGCAGTCGGTTTCCGCGGTTATTATGATGATATTTAATCATTCCTCAAATCCAGCACATCATTGTCAATTATTGGAATGTTTAATGACCCTAAAGCAATCGATATTAAAGGATCTCCTTTGCGTAATAGCTTACGGTACAAGTACTGCGAGATCTTCAGCAGCAAAACTTTTATTTTATTATTGGCCTGCTTTTGATCCCAATCTCTTTGATAGAAAGGGACTTATTTGTAAACTAGGGGGTAAGTAAAATTAAGCGGCAAATATACGAAAATAATTTTCTTTTACTTGTCACCTAATATGGTATAAAAAAATCTCAAACGAAAATAAAACGTAGTAAAAATAGAATCAAACACTGGATTACTTTCATACATATTTATTGCCTTGGCAGTATAGACAAATGACAAAATTTTGTGAAAACATTAGTGTTTGATTCTACGTTGATTGTTAAAATACAGGCGATCCTGCACCTTTTGTATGCCAAAGAGACATGTGTTCAAATGCTGGGAATGCTGAAGCAGCGAAAGTATGTTATGATCATTGTATAGTGTAACTCCACTGTAGTTAATAACTATGAAGTGTTTATTTAAACTCTCAATGAGTCAAAAATCGATGTTGCATAAATAGATAACCTTTTTGAACATTTGCCGACAGTACTTTTTTAAATTTTAAATGTTTTTACCGCCCGCACGAAGACCGCAAACAATTATAATTCCGTATGTTGCGGCGGAAATTTTTTTAATATAGCGTAGTATAAATTACAAAAAGCGTAAATGCTAACCGTAAGGATTACAATTAAAGCTACCCCGAACACGACACTCAAAAAACTTCCATCTATAACGCCCACTGAATTATTTTTCCCTCTTTCTTCAAGCTTTAAATCAGCTAGTTGACGCTCTGCCATAAGTTTTTTAATCTCTTTCAGTTTCTGACGTAAATCTTCGACGGTCTCCTCTCGAGATCCTAAAATAACGTTTACATTGATAAATTGCAGAAAGAAAATAAAACTGTATAAACTACCGTCTTCTATTTCCATATCGCAAAAGAATTAACCACACATTTTTAGCCAGAAAGTAATATTTCTTAATACATTAAACTGCACTCCCTATTCCAATTATTATTCAGGAAAAACTCCCCCAGATGCGCACGCTTTCGCATTCCTTTACTCTCCATCTGCAAACCTTAAGGTATTGACTAAATTGTAAATCTATCCTTGCTCATTTTCATTCAAAAAATTATGGCAGCAGTTATGTCAAACGATTCAAATATTCCAGTTGTTCGCGATTTTTCGAGTAATTAACGTGACTTCTAGCGAAATGATATAAGGGGTGAAATGAGCTTATTTAATGATTATTTTTATGCTTATCTAAATTCGTTGAGTCGCCCTATATTTTGCGCTTATTTTTTGTTTCGTTACAAGCAGTATGCTTTTTGCAATTTTTATTAATTAATTTTGGTACGAATTTAGTCCTTATGTTGAAGATACCTGTGAGACTAAAACAACGCGATTTTGGTGTTTCCTTCGCTTTGGATTATTGTGAATGCATTGTAAATATGGGAACAAGAGCTGCAGCATGTAAGAACTTATATAATATAGTTGTTACAATTATTTAATATATATTTATATAAATATTAATATTATTTTNAAAAAAAATCTTTTAAGCTCGCTACACGGAAAGGGAATATGAAATAACGCAGTCGGTTTCCGCGGTTATTATGATGATATTTAATCATTCCTCAAATCCAGCACATCATTGTCAATTATTGGAATGTTTAATGACCCTAAAGCAATCGATATTAAAGGATCTCCTTTGCGTAATAGCTTACGGTACAAGTACTGCGAGATCTTCAGCAGCAAAACTTTTATTTTATTATTGGCCTGCTTTTGATCCCAATCTCTTTGATAGAAAGGGACTTATTTGTAAACTAGGGGGTAAGTAAAATTAAGCGGCAAATATACGAAAATAATTTTCTTTTACTTGTCACCTAATATGGTATAAAAAAATCTCAAACGAAAATAAAACGTAGTAAAAATAGAATCAAACACTGGATTACTTTCATACATATTTATTGCCTTGGCAGTATAGACAAATGACAAAATTTTGTGAAAACATTAGTGTTTGATTCTACGTTGATTGTTAAAATACAGGCGATCCTGCACCTTTTGTATGCCAAAGAGACATGTGTTCAAATGCTGGGAATGCTGAAGCAGCGAAAGTATGTTATGATCATTGTATAGCAATAACTTTTGCCAATGATGTACCACCTCCCCTTTATTTGTGCATTGAATGCGCCAACGAAATACATAGGGAACACCCAAATCAAGTTTTCCATGATATTTTACACCCTGTTCAGCAAGTTTCTATGGTTTGTGAAAATAAAGTAAGTACACACCTAAATAAATTTTCCGGTAAAGGAATTTTGCAATTTTTCTTTTCATATTCTTCGCTAACGCAGAATTGCCGATCAAATGATAAATCTGCAGTGTCAGTGTGTTTCTCTATCGAATGTGCAAGTTATAATGGTTACAGGCCAATTCGTTATTGCCAACAATGCCATAATAACAGGCATAATAACAGAAGGGGTGGTGATCACATATTTCATAAGAGTGTCCCCCCCACCTGGAGCCTCGATGAAGAAATGCACACATACATGATAGAAGCAATAATAAGTTTGTTGAAAGAGTCAAAGCTTCAAACTTCGGAACCAAAAAGCCAAAGTGCAGGACCTGCTTCTACTAGTGATAACAAGCCTTTAAGTCTTCCACCTCCTACTGATAACATAAGCTCAGAAGAAAGGCAACTTTTGGGCCGTTATGGGGTTTGGCTCTTAGTGGGGAGATGTACTCCTAACGATAGCACATCTGTTGAAGTAATGGGACGACTACTATCGATGCTATTTCATTGGTTTCACATGACTGCCTACTCTTTTGACGGTTAGCCTAATACTTTTGTCTTGGTTTTTACGTATTTTTCGAAATTTAAAACAAACCAGAAACAAAAAATAATGTTTCTTTTCGGCCAGTATATTTTCTTTTCTTAGAAACGACAAAATTTTAACAAAACACGTTTTCAGGACAAGAAAGTATTTTGGAAAAACTTAAGGTTGAGAATGTATGTAGCTGGTTGAAGGATCTTTGTAAAACACATTACGATCTTTTTGTTTCTTGCCTTTTACCGCATCCTCCTGATTATGCTAGAATTGGGGGCCATTGGTGAGGAATTCTGATGAAAAATTGATGTTTTCCGGACTGCTCAGGAAAACATCAATCCTCATTAAATGATAGTCCAAGTTCTACAAATGTACTTCTTGTAGGGACAGTTTAGCATCTAGGACAACCCATTTGAAAGATGGTTTAAACCGTTTATTTCATTTAATTCCTTATGAAGTTATTAATCAAGAAGTTTGGGATTTTGTCATGCCTCATTGGATGGAAGCAATCGTGAACGATGTGCCCGAGAAGGAGCTGCAGGAATTGAAAATAATACTATCGAAAATTCTGGACACAGATATGAGTCCGTTAGGTTTTAATGCTGATAAAATGTACAACTTCGTTTCCCAATGTTTTCTCAAAACTCCCGCTCCTGTTCAAAGAAAGGCACTGAAGTGGTTGCAAGTAATGAAAAACGATAATAAAAAGACTACATAGAATATCTTTCAATTAATTAAATTGTAGGTCCTTTCGAATTTGGAAATTATTATACCTTTGCATTTAGTCTTTTCAATATTTCGCGATGGAATTCGTACATTAAAGTCGAATACGCACACAGAATCAAACGACAATAAACCGGTCGAAACGATTGAGGCCATAGCTAAACTTCCTGCCTGTAAGTAATTCTTGAGCTATATTCACAAATGAGCTCATTTAAATAATTAGCTCCAGTTTTGCAAGATTGCGACTCCGGAAATACCTCGATTATGGACGAAGAAAACGCCCTTGCCCATAAGGATTCCAGTAGCATACCAGAACAAAACCTTTTCTGCTGTATTCTAATGCTGGACATTCTTCTAAAGCAAATGGAACTTCAAGATGTTGATAAACACACCGGGATCAACTCGTCGTTATGCAAAGACGTTTGCAGATTGCTAAAGTGTATGATAACAGCAACATGGATAAGTGGTCATAAATGCTCATCAAAGCCCGCCGAATGTACTTATTGCGAAGCTAGCGTTATGTGGCATCAACTGTGTCTTAAATTGATTCAGTATTTATCACCAGAAAAGCCAGCACATCCTCCAGATGTACGTAACTCGTTTAAAACTGAATTATTTATTTTGTTAGTTATCAATCGTTAAATTTTAGCCACCTCTCGAAGAATATACTGACGATTATTATAGTAAAAGTCCTCCTGAAAGTAGCAAAAAGGAATCGAAATCCGATGTTATTATGACTGTTCCTGTCCCCGAAGCCCATTCAATTGGAGGAGTCTTAGTACACATGCCCCATGTGTGTTCTGTACGAAAAGTATACAGTTCAGCTTAGTTTTTTGCTTGAGTCATCATTAGTTTCCCTGTTTTTAGTTAGTTTTTGACCAATTTAAGGGTAATTTATTTATTTTTTTTTTTTGTTGGATTTGTTTCATTTTTAATGATTTATTTAAAACTGATTGCTACGAACTTTTGTTAACTCAAGCATTTTCGTATAAGTGTTTTGGTGTTAATAATTGCTTTTTTCCTCTCCTCCCTAATACATGGATTTGATTATGAAGGTACCTCTTCAACAGATAATGACCGCGACTGTTGAGACAGTTTCAGAACAATTAGACCTTACTGCTATTATTCCTGCGGAAAAGGTTGTCACAGCAATGGCAAAAGCGATCACAATGTCCGATACCGAATATAGTAAAGAAAACATAATTTTTCGATTTCTTTTTTCCCAGAAAGTTCACTCAACTATTTTCAGATTCACATTTGCGCCATGATAAACCAAGGAACGGAAGCGATAATTGTTTGACTAATAAGGGGATCGATGACGGACCCGAAAATATTTTTGACTCTGATGGAAAATTAAAGTTTTCTATTGAGGAATTGCCCGAACAATTTCAATACGTTTACTACCTCTTTTCGGCAAGGAGATATCTCTACGCATTTAAATAAGTGATTAATAATTTTTTTTTTTCAGGAAGTGCCAAAAGTTGTAAAATCAGAAGTGCTTTACTATATGTTGCAGTGTTTGAATATATTTTGTTTGCACGGCGATGCATGCACGAAAGCTTCTAAAGAACACAAAGCCTTTTTCAGATACATACAAAATAATTTACTCATTAAAAAGTGAGAATTTCTGTAAAGTTGAACACATTTACACATTTTCCCACAAACATATATTTTTAGTTTATGGAATTTATGTAACTCGGAACATTCCCATATTGCTCAGGAAGCAGTTCCACTTTTGCTTCATTGTATCACATTACCGTTCGGCGCGGATGTTTTTTGGAAAATAATTCAGAGTGATTTTCACAATTCTGATTGGAGAATTCGATTTACTGCAGTTGACAGAGTAACTATGATTGCCAGGTATTTGGATTTGGCTCCCTTAAGAAATTTACCAGCCTTACAAGCCGCGTTGGCAAATGCTTTTTGCTATCTTATAACCAGTATGGACGATTGTAGTGTATATGTGGCACAGAGGGCAACACTTTATTTAGGAACAATACATGACACTGCCATTAGGGTGAGTGCTTTTTTTTTAATTCAATTTATTTTTTCTATCTTTACGTCTTTCACGGCTTGTTCTTTTAGTTTTTAATTTTTCCTGGTATAAGAAAGGTAACTGTGCAAGTAATGGGACCCCCTCCCGTATTAGAGGGCAAAAGGGTGGATGTTCCAAGAAGGTCTTTCCCACTCCTCTCACCCCTTTTCTTCTCGATTCGAGAGGGGTTCCGTCGTTTCCACAATTACTCTAAAAAAAATGTTATTATTAGGTACGATATTTGTGAAAACTATTTAATTAATACTTTTATATTTTAGTCTCTTATAATATGCCTAGAAACTCAGTTTGATACAGTTATAATAGACAGACCAATGATTCTTCAATCTCTTTACCAGCTTCATAATTCTTTGAGCGAAAGAAAGTTTTTGAGTTGGGATTTTTTTTTGAATCGTTTTGATACGTTATTTTTGGAAGCGCAAATTAATTTGGAAAAGTCCGGTGATATTTCATATTTAAGAGGTATTATTGTTATTTATCTTATAATTATCGATAAATCATTGTGTTGTTGATAAATTAAACTAACAGATTTAAGAAACTCAGATATGAACAGTGACGTTTTCATAAGAAAACTGCATAGAGCTCAAGAAGCACTTTCGCAGCAATCAGACAGTGCCACTAGCTCTGTTAAGACTTTAAGTGCCAGTTTTGGTACCAAATGGCCCTATAAAAGGACTATGTCGGCACCCGCTTCTATTATATCTAGACACGAGGCAAAAGGTTAATAAAAAAACAAACAACTTTGCTCTTGTAACTTTATGTTTTAAAAATAATTTATTTTAGAAACGAAAGATAAAATATATAGCAGACAGTTTTCTGCTCCAATTTTAAAAAGGAAAAGTTCGAGATTTGGAATCGGTCAGTTTTTAGGCACTAGTAACAGCATACCAGGTAGAAATTAGATGTAGTGTCTTGCTATTCTGTAGGCTTACAGGGCAAGGGTCTGTAGTTGACCTTTAGGATTCTGGGCATTTCCGAACCTAAGGGACAGTTGCGGTGTCTTGCTTTTAGATAGATGTATTTCAGCAAAAATTCTGTGGTAAATTGTGTAAAACCAACTCATTATGGTACAAGTTACTGCTGAAATGGATTTAATAAAAATAAAATGGTTTGCTAGAAAACAGTTTATATTACCAGTTTATTTATTTTTTCCAATTGGGAAGTAGAAATTTATATTGGCATGTGGAATTAATATTGTATATTTAACTATTTTCGTTAAAAAGCATGCCTGTTTTTAACTTGTTTCACATTTAAAAATATATAGAACGTTACAAGTATAATTAACGAAAGTTTCGTTTTAATTAATTGATGTAAAAAATAATTTATATTTAATTGATTATAAGAGTAGTACAATTTTACTGTTAATATACTATTTTTGTTAATTATACCTGTTTGAACCTGTCTATATTCGCCTTACTAGATTCCTGAATGGCTTCAATAAAAAGGTCTCTGAAATGTTGCATGAAGTTCTATCTCCAACACAACTTACTTGCTCTTTGAATGTAGGTATGTGACTGATTAAAACAAGTTAATCCTATAATCATTTAAATGAAAGTGTTTTACTGAGATGTGATGATGCACAAGCTTTGCAAAAAGATGATTATTTAACAAAAAGTTAGCTATTAGTTTTTTTTTGTTATTGTAAAAAGGAAATGAAATCATAATTAATATTTTTAGATGGTCACATGCATTCTTTGAATATTGCCGATGATCAAAATGTCATCGGTTTTTTGCACAGAATAATTGATTTGGAAGAAGCTGACAAAGAAACGATGCATTTGTTGGTTTTTTTGCTAATGCAGTTCTTATCAAGACCTGATGAAGCGTATCCAACTGAAAACAAATACATTTCTAAATCGCAAGGAATTGTGCTGCGACACCTTTATCTTTTACTTGGTTACAGTCAAAATGATCGAGGAATTTATATCTCTCCTCAACGTTTGAGATCATCTCCAGCATTTTGTGCATTTCTTTCCAATTTACCCCAACTTTTGGATCAGAATCATTTAATTGGTCATATGCTTCTTCCAACAACTATGATACTACTACAATATTCCGCTTCCCCACATTCTGTTCAAAACAGTGTGGATCTTCAACAACCAGTTTACAGTTTATGGGCTTTAGAACCTCATTCCAGAAGGTGCTGGCTAATGTCAGTAGTCGTTTTACTTTATAAGGTAAACCAACATGGGGTTTACTATTATGTACCTAATTATCTGAAATAAACATTTTCTGATAAAAGAAAATTTCAGTATCAATACAATCAATCCACCCATTGTGGTCAACTTTCGTTTCTTATAAAAATTATTCTGAATACTCTTGATGCGCAACATCATCAGTGTTGTAGACTACCAGCGACAATTATTATGGGAGGTGCAAGTTCCCGTTCTAGAGGTACCATTTTTCAAGATATTCGTATCAAAAATATTCCTTTCAAATGCAGTTTTAGATGTCAGTCAACCATCTTTGGGTACTGAATATGAACATGGGGATAAATTCATCACTCCTCCCTTGTCTCCAATGTATTCTCTAGATGGGCAATCGGTTCAAATCGCAGCAGGATTGAGAAATACAAAAGTCCAAAATATTCACGCAAAAATTGCATCCGGAACTAGTATGGAAACGCATTGGGAAGAATCATCAAACGATAATATTCGATGCTTAAAAGTGGAGAAAGTAGATGTTAATGTGGATATGGACGATTCTGAATCTGAACTTCTCGCTATTCCTGAAAGTGACACTTCAGAAAGCACTCTACAGGGAAGCATACACGTATGCATCATTTTGATAATGTAATTTTTGCCTTTTGGATTTACAAAAACATTTTTATTTAGAGTTCTCTGGAACTCGGAGATGATAACTATTACATTCATGTCAAAGAAAAAAAGTGCCATATAGAAAAACATCTTGAACCTGGCTATAAAAATGGATCAAATAAAAACAAAGCTTCTACTATTGAAAATCGTCCGACGTGGTATATAGGCGGCAGTCAAGAATTTGTTAAGGCAAATGGAAATAAAATATACAAGACTAATAAAATATCGATTCATAATCATTTGCCAGCAAAAACACAAATGAATAAGAACTCCATCAATTCGAACTCGGTGTTGTCCAGCACAACATTAGCAGATTTACATATTCAAAATAATAATATCGGTAGCACTAATAATAATCATCGTACAATAACACCAGTTACTCCTGAAATACTAAGAAAGAACGAGGAACTAAAAATTTTAAGTTGTACATCGTCGTCTGAAAGCGAAAATTGCTTAAAAGAAGATAAAACTATTCCAAATTTTGCTACTCCTACTTTGGAAAGGCTACTTCCCATTGGGTCAAGAATAGCAGGTATAAAAATGTATTTTTAATTTAGAGAAACATTTATGGAAGAAAATATCTCTGATTTTAATTACTTTCCAGACTCGAGATCTCCTGAATCTCCTCTTTCAAAAATGGACATTATACCAATAGGTGAACGCTTTTCGCATTTTTCATATTAATTTTTAAACTCGACTTGTTTTAGATTTACCTCAAGAAGTAGTTTGTTATCCTACCCTAGATTCACAATTGGAGATTCCATCTCAGGAAAGGCTATTACCTATTGGTCAGCATAGTAAAGATATCACACATCTTGTTGATAAAATGAAGCAAGTTTTAAAATTAAATAATCAAATTCAAAGACCATCAGTGGAAAGTAAAAAAGTGATGAAAAAAAATAACGGAAAGGATGAAATTCCTCGCAATCATAGCCCTAGAAGGCTCATCAAACAGGTTGCTTTAGAAAGTCCTCCCGGTCAAGGCGAACTATTTACAACCACCCTCAATGTCACTTTAAAGAGTACACTGCTACCAAATTATGATAGAAACTCTTTTTTCAACTTTATCTTCTTTCAGAAGATACATCATTAAATCAGAAACGCCCAAGAAAAAGTAGTCCGATTTCCCCAATATCTTATCAGTACATGGAAAATAGACAATTTGGATCTTGGGTAATACCACAAGTTGCCCCTAAACCAGAAGGACAAGATCTTAAACAAAGCTCATTTCGAACTGGCGACGATTGCGTTAGTGAGAGATGTTCAGAATGTGGTACAGCTCGTGAAGAGTATAGTGATGAAGAATTAGGATTATGTATAGTCGCTTTAGGCACTTTTATTCATAGGGAACCTGCTTCTGCAGCCCCATTACTTCCAGAAATATTACACGCAGTGGCTAAGTAAGTTTTCAATGTTTTATTAATACAATACTTAATCATATTAGCGTCTTTAAAGGATTGCGACGCATACATTATATCCTTGGCAAAATGAAAGCAATGTACACTTACCAGGAAGTGCAGTTAGTGTAGCTCATCAGTTCTTAAGATGTGTTTTACATCAGTTAGCCCCAAATGGAATTTTTACACAGATGTTTCAAACACGCATTAGTGGTGAGATATTTACTCCATTGAAATATAAAAAAAATAAGTTGAAAAACGAATATTGTCTGTTTTTTCAGAGAAAATAAGAACTCAGTTTTTTAAAAGTGTTGTTAAAGCATTACTAGATTTTATGGAGTTAAACCCCGTAGCCCCATTGCATCTTTTACTCGAGGTATATTTCCTTTTCGTATATTTTAAACTTGATAATGTTTTACTTCTTATTCTTAAGTTTTTCCATTAACCAGAAAAAAATGAATAAAATTGTACTGAAGTAGAAAAACTTTTGAGAATAAAATAACAATAAATTTGGTAAAATTTTAGATGTTAAATTCCAAAAAGTCGTGGCCAATCCATATGATGCCTACAATTCTTCAAAATATGTCTATTTATTTAGAATGCATCGCCAATGAAACAAACTTATTTGCAACAAATGCTGTTTGGAGTAACACGTTACCTCAGTTAGAAATGTTTTTTCGGAGATTATTGGTTATACTTGGTCAACTAGACGATATAGGAGCGTTGCTAAAAATGGTTTTGTTGATTTTAAAAGTTTCTGCAATCTCCCAACATAAGGTAGTATTTACTTTCTAATACTAAGTGGTAAATAGCTTTTTATATTTAATTTCAGGGTATTTTAGAGCCTTTTACTAAAATAATCAGTTACACAATACAAAAGCATAACTTTAAATATAGTTATTTAGTAGATTTGTGCCATTTATGCGCTAAAGCATTTACTAAAGATAGAGATAAATTAATATTTAGCAGAACCACCGCATATGAATTAATACAGGTGTTAAAATTCAAAACGGTGATCCCCGATTCTAATCTCTTAATGCTTATAAATTTAGTACTTCAGGTAAATAGAAAGAAAGACCTTAGACAATAGTTAAGTAACAGTGATAATTATTTTAGGACACCGGGGGTTCTTTGCCGGCGCAGAGTATGTTTTATGGAAATAATACAAGCATATCGGAATGTATGAAAGTTCATTTATCGGATTTGGTTGATTTCTTAACCGACTTTCATACTTTAGCGAAAATAAAAGTAATTAAAAACAATTTCAACAAAAAAAATCAAATATGTCTTTGTGCATCATTTCAGAGTTACTGTAAAGGGGCTCACATAGGATTAAACGAAGATACCATAGGAGGAATAATTAAAGGGGCCGTTGCCCAATATATCGCAATAGAAATAGCAAAAGGAAATGGCAAAGAAAACAGAATTGTTACACGGTACTTTCCCTGGCTATACACCTCCATTAACGTACAACAAACGTGAGTTTTATTAAAAAAAAGATTTAAATTAACTTTAGATAAGCGTTAAGATTGTTCATATAAAAGCGGCATTACTGTTCCGAACCTTATCCACCTTAAACTGATCCTGTATTTAAAGTAAAAAAACTCTTTAGGCCAAGGGAATTTATAGAATGTATTACTCATATCCGTCTTTTATCATGGTTGCTGTTGGGATCACTTACCTATTGCGCTTTTCGTGGGTTTGGGTCAGGAAATAATAATTTCCAGCCGATTCCTCAAGAAGCGTCATGCCAAATTGCTGAGCATGTACAAGCAGTCATATCTGGATTTGCTGAACAACACAGATCCTCAGTTCTGCATATGTCTTCTTTATTTCATACTTTTATATTATGCCAAGTAAGTATAAAAAAACAATAATAATTTATCGACTTTATCAAATTTGGTATTGCGCAGTTATGGACCATTTATTTGGAACAAAGTTTAGGAATATATTTACCTATAAGTGAATCATACAATACAACGATGAATACGTTATTTGACTTTTGGAGTAAAGTCATGCCGTCAGTATTACAACTTATAAAACATTCTCGAGCAGTTAGTTCGATCTCAAATAATACATATAATGATTCTCAATTATTTACTTATTTACTTTTCAGTTAAACGAAATTGTTAGTATGCATTTTTTGAACACTTTAGAAGCGTTATTAGA
The DNA here is from genome assembly GCF_000699045.2 of Agrilus planipennis. Classification (NCBI taxonomy): domain Eukaryota; kingdom Metazoa; phylum Arthropoda; class Insecta; order Coleoptera; family Buprestidae; genus Agrilus; species Agrilus planipennis. The sequence goes on from NW_020438885.1 coordinate 347,482, forward strand.
ATGTAATTCTACTATTGTAAGTAAACTAATGCCACTTTGGACCTCAATACTTTGCTCAACTAACGTAAGTAACTACTATACTATTTTGTACTAGACGATGGTATATTTTTTCAAAAATGTACGCTTTTTAGTTACCTGGTCACTTACAAGTCCGCCTTCAAAACTGTTACAATTTTATACCTAATGTATACCTCGAAGTTTTACCGAATAAATCGAGCTTGCATTTGAATAATCCAATGTTATTGAAATGGTTNTTTAAATTTAAATTTGCTTTATTATAACTTTAGAATATTTTTACTAGTTACAGTCAAAATTCGGAGTCTTTACGATTACCATTTAAGGCTTATGCATGGTGTAATGCCACCACCTTCAGGAGTCGATATAGCTAACACCATAAAATATTTTTCGCAAACTTTGCTGAGTATGTAAAAATAAAAAATTACGCCAACATGGCTGTATTTTTATACAATTTCTTTATAGCTGTATTAAAAGATGTGCCTAGTTCGCCTTTAGAATTACTAAAAGACTCAGAAAATGATTCAGCAAGAATGAGTCTTTTTCCAAATTTGGATTACAAGGGTTTATATAATTCCCTTATTCCTTTAATAGAGACTGCACCCTTAATACAAAATGGAATTAATGGTACTTATTAATGTGGTAGCTACTGAGACGTTGTCCAATTAATTAATATTTTAGCGTTTGGATTAGCTGTTCTTCAGTGTTTGGGGTGTTTATTACCCTTTTTAGAAACAGAAACTATTGACTATTTGCCTTATTTAACAGCCTCATGTATAGCTGTATTTCCAAGTACCTTGCATCAAGAAATTGTCAATACGTTGTGTTTTTATGTCCTTCCGTTTACCGTTAGTAAGTATCTTGAAATTTCCTTTTCTTATATTTTTTAAATTTAAATGCACCACGCGTCAGTTTTTCGCAATGGCGGGAAAAAGTAACTTGCGCTTTTTATGATTGTACACCAATAAAAGCATTTATATTTACGTAAAAGAAATATAAGCGTTTTTATGGAGAATATGAGTGACAAAATACTTTTCTATCATAACGAAAAATTTTTGAAAATACAGAAAATTAGTTAACAAAAAAAATCTTTTAAGCTCGCTACACGGAAAGGGAATATGAAATAACGCAGTCGGTTTCCGCGGTTATTATGATGATATTTAATCATTCCTCAAATCCAGCACATCATTGTCAATTATTGGAATGTTTAATGACCCTAAAGCAATCGATATTAAAGGATCTCCTTTGCGTAATAGCTTACGGTACAAGTACTGCGAGATCTTCAGCAGCAAAACTTTTATTTTATTATTGGCCTGCTTTTGATCCCAATCTCTTTGATAGAAAGGGACTTATTTGTAAACTAGGGGGTAAGTAAAATTAAGCGGCAAATATACGAAAATAATTTTCTTTTACTTGTCACCTAATATGGTATAAAAAAATCTCAAACGAAAATAAAACGTAGTAAAAATAGAATCAAACACTGGATTACTTTCATACATATTTATTGCCTTGGCAGTATAGACAAATGACAAAATTTTGTGAAAACATTAGTGTTTGATTCTACGTTGATTGTTAAAATACAGGCGATCCTGCACCTTTTGTATGCCAAAGAGACATGTGTTCAAATGCTGGGAATGCTGAAGCAGCGAAAGTATGTTATGATCATTGTATAGCAATAACTTTTGCCAATGATGTACCACCTCCCCTTTATTTGTGCATTGAATGCGCCAACGAAATACATAGGGAACACCCAAATCAAGTTTTCCATGATATTTTACACCCTGTTCAGCAAGTTTCTATGGTTTGTGAAAATAAAGTAAGTACACACCTAAATAAATTTTCCGGTAAAGGAATTTTGCAATTTTTCTTTTCATATTCTTCGCTAACGCAGAATTGCCGATCAAATGATAAATCTGCAGTGTCAGTGTGTTTCTCTATCGAATGTGCAAGTTATAATGGTTACAGGCCAATTCGTTATTGCCAACAATGCCATAATAACAGGCATAATAACAGAAGGGGTGGTGATCACATATTTCATAAGAGTGTCCCCCCCACCTGGAGCCTCGATGAAGAAATGCACACATACATGATAGAAGCAATAATAAGTTTGTTGAAAGAGTCAAAGCTTCAAACTTCGGAACCAAAAAGCCAAAGTGCAGGACCTGCTTCTACTAGTGATAACAAGCCTTTAAGTCTTCCACCTCCTACTGATAACATAAGCTCAGAAGAAAGGCAACTTTTGGGCCGTTATGGGGTTTGGCTCTTAGTGGGGAGATGTACTCCTAACGATAGCACATCTGTTGAAGTAATGGGACGACTACTATCGATGCTATTTCATTGGTTTCACATGACTGCCTACTCTTTTGACGGTTAGCCTAATACTTTTGTCTTGGTTTTTACGTATTTTTCGAAATTTAAAACAAACCAGAAACAAAAAATAATGTTTCTTTTCGGCCAGTATATTTTCTTTTCTTAGAAACGACAAAATTTTAACAAAACACGTTTTCAGGACAAGAAAGTATTTTGGAAAAACTTAAGGTTGAGAATGTATGTAGCTGGTTGAAGGATCTTTGTAAAACACATTACGATCTTTTTGTTTCTTGCCTTTTACCGCATCCTCCTGATTATGCTAGAATTGGGGGCCATTGGTGAGGAATTCTGATGAAAAATTGATGTTTTCCGGACTGCTCAGGAAAACATCAATCCTCATTAAATGATAGTCCAAGTTCTACAAATGTACTTCTTGTAGGGACAGTTTAGCATCTAGGACAACCCATTTGAAAGATGGTTTAAACCGTTTATTTCATTTAATTCCTTATGAAGTTATTAATCAAGAAGTTTGGGATTTTGTCATGCCTCATTGGATGGAAGCAATCGTGAACGATGTGCCCGAGAAGGAGCTGCAGGAATTGAAAATAATACTATCGAAAATTCTGGACACAGATATGAGTCCGTTAGGTTTTAATGCTGATAAAATGTACAACTTCGTTTCCCAATGTTTTCTCAAAACTCCCGCTCCTGTTCAAAGAAAGGCACTGAAGTGGTTGCAAGTAATGAAAAACGATAATAAAAAGACTACATAGAATATCTTTCAATTAATTAAATTGTAGGTCCTTTCGAATTTGGAAATTATTATACCTTTGCATTTAGTCTTTTCAATATTTCGCGATGGAATTCGTACATTAAAGTCGAATACGCACACAGAATCAAACGACAATAAACCGGTCGAAACGATTGAGGCCATAGCTAAACTTCCTGCCTGTAAGTAATTCTTGAGCTATATTCACAAATGAGCTCATTTAAATAATTAGCTCCAGTTTTGCAAGATTGCGACTCCGGAAATACCTCGATTATGGACGAAGAAAACGCCCTTGCCCATAAGGATTCCAGTAGCATACCAGAACAAAACCTTTTCTGCTGTATTCTAATGCTGGACATTCTTCTAAAGCAAATGGAACTTCAAGATGTTGATAAACACACCGGGATCAACTCGTCGTTATGCAAAGACGTTTGCAGATTGCTAAAGTGTATGATAACAGCAACATGGATAAGTGGTCATAAATGCTCATCAAAGCCCGCCGAATGTACTTATTGCGAAGCTAGCGTTATGTGGCATCAACTGTGTCTTAAATTGATTCAGTATTTATCACCAGAAAAGCCAGCACATCCTCCAGATGTACGTAACTCGTTTAAAACTGAATTATTTATTTTGTTAGTTATCAATCGTTAAATTTTAGCCACCTCTCGAAGAATATACTGACGATTATTATAGTAAAAGTCCTCCTGAAAGTAGCAAAAAGGAATCGAAATCCGATGTTATTATGACTGTTCCTGTCCCCGAAGCCCATTCAATTGGAGGAGTCTTAGTACACATGCCCCATGTGTGTTCTGTACGAAAAGTATACAGTTCAGCTTAGTTTTTTGCTTGAGTCATCATTAGTTTCCCTGTTTTTAGTTAGTTTTTGACCAATTTAAGGGTAATTTATTTATTTTTTTTTTTTGTTGGATTTGTTTCATTTTTAATGATTTATTTAAAACTGATTGCTACGAACTTTTGTTAACTCAAGCATTTTCGTATAAGTGTTTTGGTGTTAATAATTGCTTTTTTCCTCTCCTCCCTAATACATGGATTTGATTATGAAGGTACCTCTTCAACAGATAATGACCGCGACTGTTGAGACAGTTTCAGAACAATTAGACCTTACTGCTATTATTCCTGCGGAAAAGGTTGTCACAGCAATGGCAAAAGCGATCACAATGTCCGATACCGAATATAGTAAAGAAAACATAATTTTTCGATTTCTTTTTTCCCAGAAAGTTCACTCAACTATTTTCAGATTCACATTTGCGCCATGATAAACCAAGGAACGGAAGCGATAATTGTTTGACTAATAAGGGGATCGATGACGGACCCGAAAATATTTTTGACTCTGATGGAAAATTAAAGTTTTCTATTGAGGAATTGCCCGAACAATTTCAATACGTTTACTACCTCTTTTCGGCAAGGAGATATCTCTACGCATTTAAATAAGTGATTAATAATTTTTTTTTTTCAGGAAGTGCCAAAAGTTGTAAAATCAGAAGTGCTTTACTATATGTTGCAGTGTTTGAATATATTTTGTTTGCACGGCGATGCATGCACGAAAGCTTCTAAAGAACACAAAGCCTTTTTCAGATACATACAAAATAATTTACTCATTAAAAAGTGAGAATTTCTGTAAAGTTGAACACATTTACACATTTTCCCACAAACATATATTTTTAGTTTATGGAATTTATGTAACTCGGAACATTCCCATATTGCTCAGGAAGCAGTTCCACTTTTGCTTCATTGTATCACATTACCGTTCGGCGCGGATGTTTTTTGGAAAATAATTCAGAGTGATTTTCACAATTCTGATTGGAGAATTCGATTTACTGCAGTTGACAGAGTAACTATGATTGCCAGGTATTTGGATTTGGCTCCCTTAAGAAATTTACCAGCCTTACAAGCCGCGTTGGCAAATGCTTTTTGCTATCTTATAACCAGTATGGACGATTGTAGTGTATATGTGGCACAGAGGGCAACACTTTATTTAGGAACAATACATGACACTGCCATTAGGGTGAGTGCTTTTTTTTTAATTCAATTTATTTTTTCTATCTTTACGTCTTTCACGGCTTGTTCTTTTAGTTTTTAATTTTTCCTGGTATAAGAAAGGTAACTGTGCAAGTAATGGGACCCCCTCCCGTATTAGAGGGCAAAAGGGTGGATGTTCCAAGAAGGTCTTTCCCACTCCTCTCACCCCTTTTCTTCTCGATTCGAGAGGGGTTCCGTCGTTTCCACAATTACTCTAAAAAAAATGTTATTATTAGGTACGATATTTGTGAAAACTATTTAATTAATACTTTTATATTTTAGTCTCTTATAATATGCCTAGAAACTCAGTTTGATACAGTTATAATAGANCGTCTGCACCTTGTTTACAAGTCAGTTTTCTTGAAATTAACACTGAAATGTTGTGCGATGAGCTTCAAAAAATTCCAATGGAAATTAAAAATGTCGGAAATAGTTCTATAGATAAAATTTATATGGCCACATCTACTCCTCAATTAATTTCAATTTCTGAGTTTAATAATAAACCATGGAGTAATCGTGAAAGTGATTTAAAAACGCCGGCAGCCAGAGAAAAGGAATTAAGGAGACTTTGTGTTACTCAACTACCATTGCAAGGAGATAAATTGGATCCTGGACAATCTAAATCGTTTAATATATGGATAAAAGCTCCGAGCGAAAAAGGAACCATAAACATCGATATACTAATTTACTATGAAAATTTAAGTAATTCAAATATGCCAAAGTATGACCATCATTTTTTTTGTATAGTAAGGAATATTTTTATATGTATTTTGTAGATACAGACTGGTACGACATACTTGGATGTTAAATACACAAGAAACGCTTTCGGCAAAGGTGCTATGTCAAGGAAGTTTTAGTTCAAAGTCTGTGGAACAGTTGTCGCTTTCAGCAAAAATTACTAATTTAAATAAGTTTCATGATCTTAAAATAATTAACGTATCACTTGTAAAAGTATTACTTTTAAGTTCTGATTGGCTTCTTTTAAAAGATTTAGAACTACCAAAAACATTAAGAATTACATCAGAACAATCAATTCATTTGTTACTAAAAGCTAGAAGAAACAGCAAAAGAGAAGAAATTTATTCTGAAATAATCCTTGATCCCGAAACATTTAGACCCTTACTTTCGAATAGTGTTTGTTTAGATTTAGCTATTAAAAATTTTGAACAGCATGTGTCCTTTTTGGATGAGTTTGTTAGTCAAGACGCGGGTCGGAAGATACATTCTCCAAACCAATTAGTGTTACAGTGGAAGGCTTCAGTATCTGATAGTTCTGGTCAAAAAAAGAATATCATCGGACAGACAACGACACCTTTATCGTTTAAAGATGAATGCGATATTGAAACGTCATTATCTTATGAAGTTAATCAAACATTAGATTTAACAGTATCAATAACTAAGAGTAATGTTTCAGTAGAAACAAAAAAGAATCAAGTATTCTTAAGTTTATTGCATCCCATCTCTATCCGGCACGATTTTAAAAATAAGAAGTTTTGTACAATTCCTGTTCAAATTGTTCTTCATAACGTCGTGGATGCAGAAATGGTAGTTACTGTAAACACTTTGGGAAGTAGTAGGCAAGTTTTGAATAGTGAATCCGGTATTTAAATAAATACTAAAGTATTCTTTTTTATTACAGTGATTCTCCTCCTCTATCGTTTAGACCAAATTTTTATTACCAGTACCCATCTAAATATTTCAGATGGATAGGTAAAAGTAGTGCTGTGAAATCTTTAATGCCTTTTAGTTCTGAAATACTTTCAATGCATGTAGCCGTTTTCGGACCAGGTACTTATGATTTAGGGTCGCGATTAGAAACGTGGTGTCACGAAAAAGACAATCCCGATAATATGGTGCTTCAAAATTATCGGGCAGAATCTGCTCTAATAGTTCTAAACGGTTCAACATAAAACAACTGTACCTCACAAATAATATTTTGTTTGTTATTAAAAATTAAATCTGTTTTTGATGTTTCCAATAATTTGTATATTACATTTTGTATTATACATCACAAGTAGCAAATACTGATAGTAACTATTCATCTTATATTAACTCAAATTTTAAATGTTTTTTATTATATGTTAATACTTTGCGTTATAAATGGCCGCATTATTAATTCATTTTTAATAAGTGAAAGAAAAATAAAAAATGTGCATATATTAAGTCAGCCTTATCTTCATCTTTTTGGATGTTCGGTTTTATTTATTGTTATAAATGTACATAATTATACCTTTGCAGATTGTTGATGTATCGATTGGACACATATATTGAAAACGTATTAGTTAAAAAAACTCATATTTTTTGTTTTTTTATTAGATATTTTGTTTTTATACTTTTTAGAAACTTATCAAATGAGTATATTGAATAGGAAGAAATTATAATTTTATTGCAAATGAAATATACAAAAATAAAGAACAAGTTTGAAAAAATATTGTGAGGTATTTGTGTTTCAATAAAATAACTAAGCTAACCATTTTCAGTAACAATTTCTAATTCACCATTTAGGTCATCAGAATTAATTGCAACAGATTCTATATCAATATCTGGTTCTTCAACTTCATCTTCCTTTGTAAAGCCCAGTAAGAACTGTTTAGCTTGATCTTCCTATAGTATAAACTAATTTTAGGATCTAAAGGATTTGAGGAATTAAGAACATAAGTTACTTACTTTTGCCTTTTGGAATTGTTCAGATTGTATAATCAATGACTCTACTAAGGGTATACATTGTGTTGGTTCTTCACTTTTCTTTGTTAAACTTGAAGTTGGTTCTTCAGAAGTTAAACTTTTATGCATTAATGTCCGATGTGGTCTGTATCTTTTATCCTCAAAAGGTTTCTCTAATTCACAAATGTGTTGTACATGTTTTTCATTCAGTATACCACAGGAATTTTCTTTACAATTAACAGACATTGTACTTAGTGAACTTTCTAGATGCTGTATACTTTCTCGGGACTTTAATTCCTTATAAACTCTTTTATGAGCTTTTTTAATAGACTCTCCTTTATCAAGAAGGTTTTCTATAACAGTTCTGTAAATATAACAGTAAGGAAATTTACTTTTAAAGCAAAATAACCGGTCAATTTCTTAGTTCACCTATTTTTCAGTAGCGCTTCGTATCTATTTAGCATTTCTTTCAACGCTTCAAGGGATGTTTTAGTTAAATCATGATTTTCCTCTGAACTCATTTTTATTTAAAATTGAAGTTTACTACTTTAAATACTTTACAATTTTGTTTTTATTTTAAAATAACACCTTTTTAATAAACGTCACTTTTTGAGGTTATATTATGTTACTTAACTCTATGCTCTTAATTACTCACAGAAATTTACTTTTCATAGAATAAATTATAGATATTTTCCATATGATGAACCAAAATTTACATTTCAAATTTAATTTATATGGGGATCAGTTGTTTTTTTACTTAGAATAACAAAATACTTTATTTGAGTATGTGTATATGTAGAAACACGTTTAAGTGTAAATGTGTATATTAATAATAAGTATGTTATTCAACTTTTAAATAAATTTAAATTTTATAGTATAGATGAGTAACGCTCTTTTAGTATTTTTTATCTACAAGTACTTGTATGTTAAAGTACTATATTTTTATACACACGTGTAAACAGTATAATCAAAAACACTTTCTAAGAAATGTAGGGAAGGGAAGACTAATAATATAAACAACAATTTAAATCGGTTTTACTATAAAACACAATCTTCCACATTAATAATTAACTGAAGCATAGAAATCACTACTGCAAATTAAAAGGAACAACATAAATTAGCTAGTTGTACCTTAACTGTATTTATAAAATTACAACATATTTTATTTATTAAATGAAATAGAGCTACCATTCGGCATCACCGTTTGCTTTTTGAAAAACGTAATCTTCGCCGTTTAGATTCATTATTCCGTCTTTCAAATGGAACTTCCATTTATTTCGACTTCTAGTTATCTAATAAAAAAATAAAAATGTTACTTCATTATACAAGAAATAGTGATGATAATAATACTTTACCAACAAGGATCATTTATACAAAATATTTACTAAATAAATAGCCAGGACAATTTACCTTGTCATATTGACACACAACAACATTCTCAGTGTCAAAGAGATCTGAAGGATCTTCATCGGTAACATCATCTTCTGAGTTAAGTGGTTCTTCTTCTGGCCCTCCTTCATCCAAGTCTTGATCTTCTTCATCTCTGTCCTCATCAACATCTTCTGAAGCATCTTCTTCATCAGATCCATCTTCATCATCATCAGATGTATCAGCAGGACCATCTAATTGAGCAGCATTAGGAATTCTTGTACACATTCTTGTTGGTTCTGAGCTACAGCTGGGCAAAGTAGATTCTTCTTCGTCAGAATTACTTGCTCCATCAGTTTGTATCACAGATTTATTAACCACACTACCAATATTCATTGATTGCTGCTGACTATTAACAAACTTATTAATGCAATGTTCCTTTTATACCAAAAGAATTCCACTTACCTGCTGAAAGCTGCATTAACATGTTGCTGAAGTAATGTAGATGCTAATGGTTGAGGTAAATTCATTGTAGCTGTTAAGACAGGTCCAGTTAATATTTTTTGAAGCTGATTGTTTTGAAGTGCAGCTGCAGGAACTTGTATTGTCAAAATTCGACCTGCGTCTGAACCAGCTTGAACAGGTAATGTTATTTGAATGGGAACCATTTTATTATCAATAACTTGTGGTATTGCAGTTTGCATGTGATTATTTGGAGGCACTTGCCCCACAACTTGTTTCAGTACTTGGGTTTGTTGCTGGGGCTTTGGGAAGCCATTTGTACCATTTGCAGCATCACCAGGTAATTTAACACCTTCATTAACAGATTATTCTTTTTTAAAATAATAACAGTCTTAACAAAATATTTAGCTACCTATATACAACTTGAAGTGTCAAAACAAATAAGCTAATGTATAACTGTGCATATATTATTGCTGCATTGAAGTCCTGTATTCATTTATGAACCAATATTACCTGATTTATCTTCATTCTGATGATTTTCAACAGCCTTACTTGCCATTAGTTTTGCCTCCCAGGTTTGTTTTAATTCCTGAAGAATATGTTCATCAACACCATCTTCCAAAAACAACTCACGTACCCCAGCGATAACGTCTTCAATAACATCTTGATAAATGCGTACCTAAAGAAAATGATTCTTATTAACTGAAATTAAAATGCAATCAAAATGTCAAGTATAAAATTAGTTTACACTTTTAACACCTTGATAATACATTAGTAGGGGTAGGATGTTATTAAAATACGCTTTAAATTAACATTTTGAGTAAGTCTAATTCTGAAAATAAACTATTTTAGTTTTCATAACATAAATTATAAAGCAATAACAAATACTGTGTTACTAACCCCTTTATGTATGATACTTACCACTGTGGTTTTGCATAAAGAAGACGCCATTTCGAGTTGTTTTAATGTCCTCACTCAGTACAAGCTGTTATAATTTTCAAATTCTAGTTGAGAATTTATAAATCGTAAACATCTTATCTATTTCTATATCCACAACATATAATGAGCACTCCTGAGGTATCGAAACTGTCACTGACTGTCACTATGATAATTCCGTACAAGCAAATGACGTATACACAACTGAAGTCAATTGAATTCCTTTTTGTGTCGCTACTTTAAATTCACTGTTTCACAAAAGTATTTTTTTTTTTGCTATACATTTTATTTTTGTGTAGTTATAGATGTTAACGGTATTTGATAACATAATTTTTAATGTAACTCCACTGTAGTTAATAACTATGAAGTGTTTATTTAAACTCTCAATGAGTCAAAAATCGATGTTGCATAAATAGATAACCTTTTTGAACATTTGCCGACAGTACTTTTTTAAATTTTAAATGTTTTTACCGCCCGCACGAAGACCGCAAACAATTATAATTCCGTATGTTGCGGCGGAAATTTTTTTAATATAGCGTAGTATAAATTACAAAAAGCGTAAATGCTAACCGTAAGGATTACAATTAAAGCTACCCCGAACACGACACTCAAAAAACTTCCATCTATAACGCCCACTGAATTATTTTTCCCTCTTTCTTCAAGCTTTAAATCAGCTAGTTGACGCTCTGCCATAAGTTTTTTAATCTCTTTCAGTTTCTGACGTAAATCTTCGACGGTCTCCTCTCGAGATCCTAAAATAACGTTTACATTGATAAATTGCAGAAAGAAAATAAAACTGTATAAACTACCGTCTTCTATTTCCATATCGCAAAAGAATTAACCACACATTTTTAGCCAGAAAGTAATATTTCTTAATACATTAAACTGCACTCCCTATTCCAATTATTATTCAGGAAAAACTCCCCCAGATGCGCACGCTTTCGCATTCCTTTACTCTCCATCTGCAAACCTTAAGGTATTGACTAAATTGTAAATCTATCCTTGCTCATTTTCATTCAAAAAATTATGGCAGCAGTTATGTCAAACGATTCAAATATTCCAGTTGTTCGCGATTTTTCGAGTAATTAACGTGACTTCTAGCGAAATGATATAAGGGGTGAAATGAGCTTATTTAATGATTATTTTTATGCTTATCTAAATTCGTTGAGTCGCCCTATATTTTGCGCTTATTTTTTGTTTCGTTACAAGCAGTATGCTTTTTGCAATTTTTATTAATTAATTTTGGTACGAATTTAGTCCTTATGTTGAAGATACCTGTGAGACTAAAACAACGCGATTTTGGTGTTTCCTTCGCTTTGGATTATTGTGAATGCATTGTAAATATGGGAACAAGAGCTGCAGCATGTAAGAACTTATATAATATAGTTGTTACAATTATTNGTGTTTTTATGTCCTTCCGTTTACCGTTAGTAAGTATCTTGAAATTTCCTTTTCTTATATTTTTTAAATTTAAATGCACCACGCGTCAGTTTTTCGCAATGGCGGGAAAAAGTAACTTGCGCTTTTTATGATTGTACACCAATAAAAGCATTTATATTTACGTAAAAGAAATATAAGCGTTTTTATGGAGAATATGAGTGACAAAATACTTTTCTATCATAACGAAAAATTTTTGAAAATACAGAAAATTAGTTAACAAAAAAAATCTTTTAAGCTCGCTACACGGAAAGGGAATATGAAATAACGCAGTCGGTTTCCGCGGTTATTATGATGATATTTAATCATTCCTCAAATCCAGCACATCATTGTCAATTATTGGAATGTTTAATGACCCTAAAGCAATCGATATTAAAGGATCTCCTTTGCGTAATAGCTTACGGTACAAGTACTGCGAGATCTTCAGCAGCAAAACTTTTATTTTATTATTGGCCTGCTTTTGATCCCAATCTCTTTGATAGAAAGGGACTTATTTGTAAACTAGGGGGTAAGTAAAATTAAGCGGCAAATATACGAAAATAATTTTCTTTTACTTGTCACCTAATATGGTATAAAAAAATCTCAAACGAAAATAAAACGTAGTAAAAATAGAATCAAACACTGGATTACTTTCATACATATTTATTGCCTTGGCAGTATAGACAAATGACAAAATTTTGTGAAAACATTAGTGTTTGATTCTACGTTGATTGTTAAAATACAGGCGATCCTGCACCTTTTGTATGCCAAAGAGACATGTGTTCAAATGCTGGGAATGCTGAAGCAGCGAAAGTATGTTATGATCATTGTATAGCAATAACTTTTGCCAATGATGTACCACCTCCCCTTTATTTGTGCATTGAATGCGCCAACGAAATACATAGGGAACACCCAAATCAAGTTTTCCATGATATTTTACACCCTGTTCAGCAAGTTTCTATGGTTTGTGAAAATAAAGTAAGTACACACCTAAATAAATTTTCCGGTAAAGGAATTTTGCAATTTTTCTTTTCATATTCTTCGCTAACGCAGAATTGCCGATCAAATGATAAATCTGCAGTGTCAGTGTGTTTCTCTATCGAATGTGCAAGTTATAATGGTTACAGGCCAATTCGTTATTGCCAACAATGCCATAATAACAGGCATAATAACAGAAGGGGTGGTGATCACATATTTCATAAGAGTGTCCCCCCCACCTGGAGCCTCGATGAAGAAATGCACACATACATGATAGAAGCAATAATAAGTTTGTTGAAAGAGTCAAAGCTTCAAACTTCGGAACCAAAAAGCCAAAGTGCAGGACCTGCTTCTACTAGTGATAACAAGCCTTTAAGTCTTCCACCTCCTACTGATAACATAAGCTCAGAAGAAAGGCAACTTTTGGGCCGTTATGGGGTTTGGCTCTTAGTGGGGAGATGTACTCCTAACGATAGCACATCTGTTGAAGTAATGGGACGACTACTATCGATGCTATTTCATTGGTTTCACATGACTGCCTACTCTTTTGACGGTTAGCCTAATACTTTTGTCTTGGTTTTTACGTATTTTTCGAAATTTAAAACAAACCAGAAACAAAAAATAATGTTTCTTTTCGGCCAGTATATTTTCTTTTCTTAGAAACGACAAAATTTTAACAAAACACGTTTTCAGGACAAGAAAGTATTTTGGAAAAACTTAAGGTTGAGAATGTATGTAGCTGGTTGAAGGATCTTTGTAAAACACATTACGATCTTTTTGTTTCTTGCCTTTTACCGCATCCTCCTGATTATGCTAGAATTGGGGGCCATTGGTGAGGAATTCTGATGAAAAATTGATGTTTTCCGGACTGCTCAGGAAAACATCAATCCTCATTAAATGATAGTCCAAGTTCTACAAATGTACTTCTTGTAGGGACAGTTTAGCATCTAGGACAACCCATTTGAAAGATGGTTTAAACCGTTTATTTCATTTAATTCCTTATGAAGTTATTAATCAAGAAGTTTGGGATTTTGTCATGCCTCATTGGATGGAAGCAATCGTGAACGATGTGCCCGAGAAGGAGCTGCAGGAATTGAAAATAATACTATCGAAAATTCTGGACACAGATATGAGTCCGTTAGGTTTTAATGCTGATAAAATGTACAACTTCGTTTCCCAATGTTTTCTCAAAACTCCCGCTCCTGTTCAAAGAAAGGCACTGAAGTGGTTGCAAGTAATGAAAAACGATAATAAAAAGACTACATAGAATATCTTTCAATTAATTAAATTGTAGGTCCTTTCGAATTTGGAAATTATTATACCTTTGCATTTAGTCTTTTCAATATTTCGCGATGGAATTCGTACATTAAAGTCGAATACGCACACAGAATCAAACGACAATAAACCGGTCGAAACGATTGAGGCCATAGCTAAACTTCCTGCCTGTAAGTAATTCTTGAGCTATATTCACAAATGAGCTCATTTAAATAATTAGCTCCAGTTTTGCAAGATTGCGACTCCGGAAATACCTCGATTATGGACGAAGAAAACGCCCTTGCCCATAAGGATTCCAGTAGCATACCAGAACAAAACCTTTTCTGCTGTATTCTAATGCTGGACATTCTTCTAAAGCAAATGGAACTTCAAGATGTTGATAAACACACCGGGATCAACTCGTCGTTATGCAAAGACGTTTGCAGATTGCTAAAGTGTATGATAACAGCAACATGGATAAGTGGTCATAAATGCTCATCAAAGCCCGCCGAATGTACTTATTGCGAAGCTAGCGTTATGTGGCATCAACTGTGTCTTAAATTGATTCAGTATTTATCACCAGAAAAGCCAGCACATCCTCCAGATGTACGTAACTCGTTTAAAACTGAATTATTTATTTTGTTAGTTATCAATCGTTAAATTTTAGCCACCTCTCGAAGAATATACTGACGATTATTATAGTAAAAGTCCTCCTGAAAGTAGCAAAAAGGAATCGAAATCCGATGTTATTATGACTGTTCCTGTCCCCGAAGCCCATTCAATTGGAGGAGTCTTAGTACACATGCCCCATGTGTGTTCTGTACGAAAAGTATACAGTTCAGCTTAGTTTTTTGCTTGAGTCATCATTAGTTTCCCTGTTTTTAGTTAGTTTTTGACCAATTTAAGGGTAATTTATTTATTTTTTTTTTTTGTTGGATTTGTTTCATTTTTAATGATTTATTTAAAACTGATTGCTACGAACTTTTGTTAACTCAAGCATTTTCGTATAAGTGTTTTGGTGTTAATAATTGCTTTTTTCCTCTCCTCCCTAATACATGGATTTGATTATGAAGGTACCTCTTCAACAGATAATGACCGCGACTGTTGAGACAGTTTCAGAACAATTAGACCTTACTGCTATTATTCCTGCGGAAAAGGTTGTCACAGCAATGGCAAAAGCGATCACAATGTCCGATACCGAATATAGTAAAGAAAACATAATTTTTCGATTTCTTTTTTCCCAGAAAGTTCACTCAACTATTTTCAGATTCACATTTGCGCCATGATAAACCAAGGAACGGAAGCGATAATTGTTTGACTAATAAGGGGATCGATGACGGACCCGAAAATATTTTTGACTCTGATGGAAAATTAAAGTTTTCTATTGAGGAATTGCCCGAACAATTTCAATACGTTTACTACCTCTTTTCGGCAAGGAGATATCTCTACGCATTTAAATAAGTGATTAATAATTTTTTTTTTTCAGGAAGTGCCAAAAGTTGTAAAATCAGAAGTGCTTTACTATATGTTGCAGTGTTTGAATATATTTTGTTTGCACGGCGATGCATGCACGAAAGCTTCTAAAGAACACAAAGCCTTTTTCAGATACATACAAAATAATTTACTCATTAAAAAGTGAGAATTTCTGTAAAGTTGAACACATTTACACATTTTCCCACAAACATATATTTTTAGTTTATGGAATTTATGTAACTCGGAACATTCCCATATTGCTCAGGAAGCAGTTCCACTTTTGCTTCATTGTATCACATTACCGTTCGGCGCGGATGTTTTTTGGAAAATAATTCAGAGTGATTTTCACAATTCTGATTGGAGAATTCGATTTACTGCAGTTGACAGAGTAACTATGATTGCCAGGTATTTGGATTTGGCTCCCTTAAGAAATTTACCAGCCTTACAAGCCGCGTTGGCAAATGCTTTTTGCTATCTTATAACCAGTATGGACGATTGTAGTGTATATGTGGCACAGAGGGCAACACTTTATTTAGGAACAATACATGACACTGCCATTAGGGTGAGTGCTTTTTTTTTAATTCAATTTATTTTTTCTATCTTTACGTCTTTCACGGCTTGTTCTTTTAGTTTTTAATTTTTCCTGGTATAAGAAAGGTAACTGTGCAAGTAATGGGACCCCCTCCCGTATTAGAGGGCAAAAGGGTGGATGTTCCAAGAAGGTCTTTCCCACTCCTCTCACCCCTTTTCTTCTCGATTCGAGAGGGGTTCCGTCGTTTCCACAATTACTCTAAAAAAAATGTTATTATTAGGTACGATATTTGTGAAAACTATTTAATTAATACTTTTATATTTTAGTCTCTTATAATATGCCTAGAAACTCAGTTTGATACAGTTATAATAGACAGACCAATGATTCTTCAATCTCTTTACCAGCTTCATAATTCTTTGAGCGAAAGAAAGTTTTTGAGTTGGGATTTTTTTTTGAATCGTTTTGATACGTTATTTTTGGAAGCGCAAATTAATTTGGAAAAGTCCGGTGATATTTCATATTTAAGAGGTATTATTGTTATTTATCTTATAATTATCGATAAATCATTGTGTTGTTGATAAATTAAACTAACAGATTTAAGAAACTCAGATATGAACAGTGACGTTTTCATAAGAAAACTGCATAGAGCTCAAGAAGCACTTTCGCAGCAATCAGACAGTGCCACTAGCTCTGTTAAGACTTTAAGTGCCAGTTTTGGTACCAAATGGCCCTATAAAAGGACTATGTCGGCACCCGCTTCTATTATATCTAGACACGAGGCAAAAGGTTAATAAAAAAACAAACAACTTTGCTCTTGTAACTTTATGTTTTAAAAATAATTTATTTTAGAAACGAAAGATAAAATATATAGCAGACAGTTTTCTGCTCCAATTTTAAAAAGGAAAAGTTCGAGATTTGGAATCGGTCAGTTTTTAGGCACTAGTAACAGCATACCAGGTAGAAATTAGATGTAGTGTCTTGCTATTCTGTAGGCTTACAGGGCAAGGGTCTGTAGTTGACCTTTAGGATTCTGGGCATTTCCGAACCTAAGGGACAGTTGCGGTGTCTTGCTTTTAGATAGATGTATTTCAGCAAAAATTCTGTGGTAAATTGTGTAAAACCAACTCATTATGGTACAAGTTACTGCTGAAATGGATTTAATAAAAATAAAATGGTTTGCTAGAAAACAGTTTATATTACCAGTTTATTTATTTTTTCCAATTGGGAAGTAGAAATTTATATTGGCATGTGGAATTAATATTGTATATTTAACTATTTTCGTTAAAAAGCATGCCTGTTTTTAACTTGTTTCACATTTAAAAATATATAGAACGTTACAAGTATAATTAACGAAAGTTTCGTTTTAATTAATTGATGTAAAAAATAATTTATATTTAATTGATTATAAGAGTAGTACAATTTTACTGTTAATATACTATTTTTGTTAATTATACCTGTTTGAACCTGTCTATATTCGCCTTACTAGATTCCTGAATGGCTTCAATAAAAAGGTCTCTGAAATGTTGCATGAAGTTCTATCTCCAACACAACTTACTTGCTCTTTGAATGTAGGTATGTGACTGATTAAAACAAGTTAATCCTATAATCATTTAAATGAAAGTGTTTTACTGAGATGTGATGATGCACAAGCTTTGCAAAAAGATGATTATTTAACAAAAAGTTAGCTATTAGTTTTTTTTTGTTATTGTAAAAAGGAAATGAAATCATAATTAATATTTTTAGATGGTCACATGCATTCTTTGAATATTGCCGATGATCAAAATGTCATCGGTTTTTTGCACAGAATAATTGATTTGGAAGAAGCTGACAAAGAAACGATGCATTTGTTGGTTTTTTTGCTAATGCAGTTCTTATCAAGACCTGATGAAGCGTATCCAACTGAAAACAAATACATTTCTAAATCGCAAGGAATTGTGCTGCGACACCTTTATCTTTTACTTGGTTACAGTCAAAATGATCGAGGAATTTATATCTCTCCTCAACGTTTGAGATCATCTCCAGCATTTTGTGCATTTCTTTCCAATTTACCCCAACTTTTGGATCAGAATCATTTAATTGGTCATATGCTTCTTCCAACAACTATGATACTACTACAATATTCCGCTTCCCCACATTCTGTTCAAAACAGTGTGGATCTTCAACAACCAGTTTACAGTTTATGGGCTTTAGAACCTCATTCCAGAAGGTGCTGGCTAATGTCAGTAGTCGTTTTACTTTATAAGGTAAACCAACATGGGGTTTACTATTATGTACCTAATTATCTGAAATAAACATTTTCTGATAAAAGAAAATTTCAGTATCAATACAATCAATCCACCCATTGTGGTCAACTTTCGTTTCTTATAAAAATTATTCTGAATACTCTTGATGCGCAACATCATCAGTGTTGTAGACTACCAGCGACAATTATTATGGGAGGTGCAAGTTCCCGTTCTAGAGGTACCATTTTTCAAGATATTCGTATCAAAAATATTCCTTTCAAATGCAGTTTTAGATGTCAGTCAACCATCTTTGGGTACTGAATATGAACATGGGGATAAATTCATCACTCCTCCCTTGTCTCCAATGTATTCTCTAGATGGGCAATCGGTTCAAATCGCAGCAGGATTGAGAAATACAAAAGTCCAAAATATTCACGCAAAAATTGCATCCGGAACTAGTATGGAAACGCATTGGGAAGAATCATCAAACGATAATATTCGATGCTTAAAAGTGGAGAAAGTAGATGTTAATGTGGATATGGACGATTCTGAATCTGAACTTCTCGCTATTCCTGAAAGTGACACTTCAGAAAGCACTCTACAGGGAAGCATACACGTATGCATCATTTTGATAATGTAATTTTTGCCTTTTGGATTTACAAAAACATTTTTATTTAGAGTTCTCTGGAACTCGGAGATGATAACTATTACATTCATGTCAAAGAAAAAAAGTGCCATATAGAAAAACATCTTGAACCTGGCTATAAAAATGGATCAAATAAAAACAAAGCTTCTACTATTGAAAATCGTCCGACGTGGTATATAGGCGGCAGTCAAGAATTTGTTAAGGCAAATGGAAATAAAATATACAAGACTAATAAAATATCGATTCATAATCATTTGCCAGCAAAAACACAAATGAATAAGAACTCCATCAATTCGAACTCGGTGTTGTCCAGCACAACATTAGCAGATTTACATATTCAAAATAATAATATCGGTAGCACTAATAATAATCATCGTACAATAACACCAGTTACTCCTGAAATACTAAGAAAGAACGAGGAACTAAAAATTTTAAGTTGTACATCGTCGTCTGAAAGCGAAAATTGCTTAAAAGAAGATAAAACTATTCCAAATTTTGCTACTCCTACTTTGGAAAGGCTACTTCCCATTGGGTCAAGAATAGCAGGTATAAAAATGTATTTTTAATTTAGAGAAACATTTATGGAAGAAAATATCTCTGATTTTAATTACTTTCCAGACTCGAGATCTCCTGAATCTCCTCTTTCAAAAATGGACATTATACCAATAGGTGAACGCTTTTCGCATTTTTCATATTAATTTTTAAACTCGACTTGTTTTAGATTTACCTCAAGAAGTAGTTTGTTATCCTACCCTAGATTCACAATTGGAGATTCCATCTCAGGAAAGGCTATTACCTATTGGTCAGCATAGTAAAGATATCACACATCTTGTTGATAAAATGAAGCAAGTTTTAAAATTAAATAATCAAATTCAAAGACCATCAGTGGAAAGTAAAAAAGTGATGAAAAAAAATAACGGAAAGGATGAAATTCCTCGCAATCATAGCCCTAGAAGGCTCATCAAACAGGTTGCTTTAGAAAGTCCTCCCGGTCAAGGCGAACTATTTACAACCACCCTCAATGTCACTTTAAAGAGTACACTGCTACCAAATTATGATAGAAACTCTTTTTTCAACTTTATCTTCTTTCAGAAGATACATCATTAAATCAGAAACGCCCAAGAAAAAGTAGTCCGATTTCCCCAATATCTTATCAGTACATGGAAAATAGACAATTTGGATCTTGGGTAATACCACAAGTTGCCCCTAAACCAGAAGGACAAGATCTTAAACAAAGCTCATTTCGAACTGGCGACGATTGCGTTAGTGAGAGATGTTCAGAATGTGGTACAGCTCGTGAAGAGTATAGTGATGAAGAATTAGGATTATGTATAGTCGCTTTAGGCACTTTTATTCATAGGGAACCTGCTTCTGCAGCCCCATTACTTCCAGAAATATTACACGCAGTGGCTAAGTAAGTTTTCAATGTTTTATTAATACAATACTTAATCATATTAGCGTCTTTAAAGGATTGCGACGCATACATTATATCCTTGGCAAAATGAAAGCAATGTACACTTACCAGGAAGTGCAGTTAGTGTAGCTCATCAGTTCTTAAGATGTGTTTTACATCAGTTAGCCCCAAATGGAATTTTTACACAGATGTTTCAAACACGCATTAGTGGTGAGATATTTACTCCATTGAAATATAAAAAAAATAAGTTGAAAAACGAATATTGTCTGTTTTTTCAGAGAAAATAAGAACTCAGTTTTTTAAAAGTGTTGTTAAAGCATTACTAGATTTTATGGAGTTAAACCCCGTAGCCCCATTGCATCTTTTACTCGAGGTATATTTCCTTTTCGTATATTTTAAACTTGATAATGTTTTACTTCTTATTCTTAAGTTTTTCCATTAACCAGAAAAAAATGAATAAAATTGTACTGAAGTAGAAAAACTTTTGAGAATAAAATAACAAGTGTCTTGCTATTCTGTAGGCT
>NW_020438885.1:370612-403147 GCF_000699045.2 Agrilus planipennis
AGGCACTTCAGACCGTGTAACAAAATAAG
Source organism: Agrilus planipennis (assembly GCF_000699045.2). NCBI lineage: Eukaryota > Metazoa > Arthropoda > Insecta > Coleoptera > Buprestidae > Agrilus > Agrilus planipennis. The sequence continues at coordinate 370,642 of NW_020438885.1, forward strand.
AAATATTTTAGAATGTATATTTTACCAATACCAAATATCACTTTTATACTATCAATTAATTATTTAACTAACAAAATAGATAATCATGTTAAAAAGTCAATTCGGGAAAGGTTATTTATTGCTAAACAATCTTGTTGTATAGGAAATTGTTTGACCTGGAATTAAAAATATATAAAAATTAGGAATTGAATAAAATGAAACATACAAACCTCTTTTAGGTAATAATCGGCGTCAAGTTTAATTTGATTTTTAATTTTCTTTTCATCAGAAACTGCTTCAGAACCTCCTTGATTAGTAAATATCTCTTCTGTGTTAGTTAAACTTCGATTTTTTAATCGTCTCAATGATTTTTCAGTTTCAGATACAGAATGTAACACTTCTTTTATTAAATCTAAATACTTTTCACTTGTTTTTTCAATTATACTAACTAAAATGTTTTCGGATACACCAGTATTATGATGGGCTTCGTGAAAACGTTTTAAATCGCTAATTAAATCTATCACGTAAGGGCTGGGAACTTTAGGGGCGCTACGATTCGTTTTTCGATAAATACGAGGAATTGAACGAACTTGTTGTAAATGATTATGTGTTGACTGTACTTTCCTTAAAATTAATTTATTTTTTATTACGTTTTCGGTTGATTCAATTTTAGTGCCATTTGTTTTGAAAATTTTGACTAGAATGCTCTTCACCTTCTCAGGAAGAATTCTATATATACTAGACTCTATGGGATCACAAAATTTCAAACCAACTTTAGTTTGTAGTGCACTTAAGTCAGCTAAGCAGTGTATGAAAAAAATATCCAATTTATTTTTGTCGTTTTCCTCTGATGCAAACTGTAAAAACCATACATTCAATTATTAATAATATATTATGTATTATTTATCATACCACATCTTCTAGCCATTTCAAATATCTTGATAAAAGTAGCATTGAAAGTCTAACAAATTGGTCAGTCAAATGTTCCAAAAAAACTTCTTTACTAAAACATGAACATAAACATTCCCAAAGAACGTCTGTTGGATTTAAATAAAATAATTTCTTCTGGGCAGATTGTGGGTTTCCTGTAATTGTTGAATCCTCAATAATGCTCTGTTCCAGCTTAGCACCAATTTGTTGATATCTTATCTCAAAATAAACTGGCAAATTGAAGCGTTTTATATGAGCTTGATAATACTGACATTTATTTTGTTCCGCATTTGGATCATGTTTCATTATCTCCAGTAAAAAGTTCCAAGAATCATGGAATCTTTTTTGGAACAAATATGGATTCCCTGGTGCTGTAATGTTTGATAAACCTTCTATAAGTTCTATATCAACTTCTTTCCAAAAGCTATTGATTATGAAGTTAAATCCAGTCAATTCAGAATTTCTACAATAAAATTATAATGAAATAATTTATGATATAGTGAACAGTTAAAGACATACTGATTGATTAAAGTGTATAGTATATTAATTTCATTCTGTAAAATCTGTAATGATTCTGAATACAACATATTTAAATCTTGTGAGTTCTTATCAAGATTTTCTTGGGAAAAGATCATTTTCAATTTTGGTTTAATTACTTTTTCCCTTATAATTTTTTCAGCTTCTGCTTGCTCTGATAAGCTTTGATAAAGCTTTAAGCAGCATAAAATTGTTTTCTCATCTTTCTCTTGAAATGCCTTAAAAAATGCTTTATTTATGCATTCCTTTAATTTGTTTTCAACTTCATTAATGTAAGCTCCAAAATCAGAATGACTAAATCCTAGTTCTTTCAAATAATTTAGTTGAAACGAATATTCATTTACAAGCCACTTTAATGTCATTAAATCTTCTTTAGATAAATCAGAATGCATTATAGTGCACTTAATGTATGTGATTGATGAAATTATGCCTATTTTAAGATTAATTAAATGTTGTTCTCGGTCACTGTTTTGAAGATTTCTTGATATGTTCTGATAGTTGTCTTGGATCTTTGTTATGAAATCGTGAATTGTCTACAAAATAATCTTAATTACTAAAGTGCCATTTTATATTTTGCTTATCTTACCCTGATTTCTTCTCTAAACTGTAAAACTGGTTGGGATAATTTAGATACTTTTGACTGAAGCAAACATAAACTTTCAGCAAAATGCACAATAGATTTAGTTTCTGTCTTTAAAATATTGATAGTTTCATTGTATAACTGGGCCCCATACTTTTTTAACTCTTTTCTTAGAGTAAGTAAATCACATTTATGCATGTGAGTTGATAAATAATAATCGACATTAAAATTGTCCTAAAAATAGTTATTAGACAAAAATTAAACAAAAATAGAATATGCAATATACATCGGAAAAGCAACGATGGTCAAGTCCTTTGCTTGTATCCATTGTAGGTACTATTGTTTTGTAGGTCGTACTGGTTTACGTTTACGGGATCATAAGAATCACTTTATATTCCAATTGTAAGAATTAACCACTAAATATTAACACAATTAAAACTAAAACAGAGCATAATATAAAACCGAATGCACTTTAATATACCAAAATGATTGAGGTTATAATTTTCTTGACGTTTATAATTTGAACTACGAGTTGAAGCATATTTGATCTAATAAACATTAATGGTAGTTTGAACTACCAGCGTTTGTGTTGGAGTTTTCTTCTGTCACAGGTGTATTGAGTGTTGTCTATAGTAAGATGTCGTATTCCGTATTATTTTTGTTTTTGTAACCTAAAAAAAAAACTAACTTATTTGTATACAATTACTACATATTTATCTAATAAACAATTAAAATAGGGAGAAACGGTCATGTCTGATTCCGAAGAAGATTATATGTCCGATAAACTTCTACAAAATTGGTAAATTAGCTTTATGTACCCTGAACAGAAAGTTATTAGTGTACTTATTTCAGCGAAAAAGAGGACATTCGCCCAGGTTTAATATTCAATAGATCAAAGAAACGAGATCATGAACTATATAAAAAAACCGTCTCAAGTCAAAAAAAACCAAAGCTAGACACTGAAAATGAGATTCGTGAGCAGGGACTTCAGACTGCAATATCATCAGAAAACAAGGGATTTAAGCTTCTTGAGAAAATGGGTTATAAGGCAGGAACTAGCCTAGGAAAGTCAGAAAAGGGTGTAACTCAACCCATTCGTATTGAGGTAAAATTAGGTAATAAAGGTTTAGGCCATAAAACTTTGTTGGAAGAAAGAAAGAGGAAGAAAACTGAAGTCAACATTAACACTGAAAGAAACTTTAAGGCTTCAAAGATAGAAAAAAATGAGTTACATATACTGAAAAAAGACTTATATAAAGCACAAAAAGCATGTGAAGATTTAGATTTCAGAAATGTAAGTTTTTTTTAGTGGGTATTTATATTATTAATATTAATTTATTTTAGGAGAAGCAACTTCCTGATAAAAATTTTTTTTGGACAAAGCATACATTTTTAGAACTGACCAAGAAAAAGAAGAAAGAAGAAGATGAAGATTCATCTGAAGAGGATGAAGATGAAGTTGAAGAAGAAGAAACCAAAGAAGTTCTAGCGGAGCAATTGCATGATCTTCTTGAGTATTTACGAAATAACTATTTTTATTGTATCTATTGTGTTGCTAGAGCAACTGACATAGAAGATTTAAATTCTTTTTGTCCTGGAATATCAAGAACAGATCATGATGATGATATTTAATTTACTGTGTTTGGGAAGTTGTATTTATTAATAAATGGAAATAAACATTACAACACAAGCTGTGATATTTTTAGTAAATATAAGAGATTTATTTAATTTATTTTTTTATAGTTTGTGACTGAGAATTGTTCTACATATAATACTGAAATAAATACTTTTCAATTTCAATGTTTATTTTGTCTGTAGTTGGTTTAGGAATATGTGCATATTTTAAATTATATTTATGTTATTATTATTGAAAGGTATAAAGTCCTTTTTTGTCGTGCTACTTTTCAGGATACGTACGGAGACATATTGGAAGCTAAAACAGGAATTAAGAGGGACAGAGGTGGACCTAGATTATATTACTGTTCTTTTTTCTAAGGGATGTGGGATGCTCTAGTTTTAGGGAAATATGAAAATTGGTTCAGGGTATGAAAAAGTAGAGATGTGTCCAACTAGTCTTAGGACAGACGGCCCTTTAATGTTGAACTCGACCCCAACACTTTTCCCTATTATTTTCGAGTGGTGATGCCTGCGTTTCAGGAAGCTTTATTAAACTTAAGCATTATGCTTTTTAATATCGTATACCTGGTTGGCAGTTTATGAATTTTAAAATTGAAAGCTCTGTTAAAGTAAATTATTTAATAAGTATCAACTGTAGGTACCGTACTTAATACGATAATTCCGATCGGTAATAAAGCGAAGGGAGCGAGGGCTACATTCTATATCACGACTTTAAGAATTGTCTGCCCATGTACATATGTATATTCATATGCAATATGTAGTTATTAATGAGTGTTCAAAATTGCATCCGTTTTTGAAGAGACTTTAATTAAGGAGAGTATATTGAGCTGCAGACGAATAAAGAGACGAAACTGTGCATAATAACACAGATGGGATTAGCAAACGATATGCGAACATTTGCATATTTCTTTCATGCTTTCCGCCTACAAACAAGGATACCGTACCCTAAACCCTCTTGAATAAAACTAAAGCACTCAGCTAAAGAACATCTTGTTTTATGTTTTAAAAGCAATTATGAATTATTTACACCTGCGTCGTTTTATAATTATCTGCTGATTTTATTTAATGCTAGCTTTATCCGCAACTTCACCCGTGTGAAACTATTTCTAATTATTTATAATAAATACAATAGTTATAGATAATAAGCAATTTCTTAATTATTAACTATTATGCCCAACGATTTTCTGAAAATATTTTGATGTCTTTGTCGTATAAGTTGGTCGTCAAATTAATTTTTAATTAATTGTGATACGTGTGTAATTTAATAAGATTAAAATAAAAAAGTGTGATATGCTTGAGAAGACGGTTCCAATTAAAACAATAATTCTTTTGAAATAAAATTGCTGTGTATCTATACGGGATGTTGTCTGCGTTGGAAACAGGTCCACCTAACTACCCTCCAGTGTTTATTCGTTGTATACAAGTAGAATAATTCTTCTATGATCTCCACCGTATCCAGGACTCATCTGAATACGATACATCAAGTGTATATATGTTTGGCTGAAGAAAAAAATGATGAATTCCTTCAATTATATTTTCATACGATGCAGCAACGTCCAATTATATTGGCGGCATTTGCAAAAGCACGAGAAGGACTCTCGAAGTAGAAAGCGAGCTGTATTCCAGAAGGAATTTATTCGTTGACCTGAAACAGCGTGGCTGTTCATCCCCAACACTCTTGCTTTTATACGGAGCACAATTTGCTATGAATGACGGAGAAAACAGAAAAGCCGCCCTTTAGGGAGTGTAATGATGTTAAAAGCACAAGTTATATGTAAATGCCAGTAGAACATCCATACACAGTCAGGCGCTTAAGAATCAAAAGATGAAAGGGACTACCGACCATAATTTTTTTTGTGTAACAAAAAAACTTTGAACTTCTTTTAATTCCTTGATGCAAAACATAAAGCTATCGAAAGGAAATACATTTTTAATTCAAACTGCAATTCACCCCTTACTTCTGAAATGTAAGGTCGAACATCGTGTTTTAAAAATTCTTTCAAACGCGCGAAACATTTCAAAATATGAAGATATCCTAACAGTTATGCCACCGTGCAGTCATAAGTGCTATACACGCAGCATCGAAAGAGCTTTCTTTTTTTTATTGTAATACGAAATTGTATTGTTTTTTAATTAGTGCATTGCGTGCACCGTAATCTGTAACGGGTTAGCTTTTAAATATATCCTTTAGTTTCTCTCGGAAATCCTTGGATAAACTTTTATGCGATCATAAAGTAGGAGCAAAAAATGTAGACAACCCGCAATACAATACGGATTGTGTGGTACAACTTTAAATTATTAAACGTAATGAATATTGATTTTAAGACTTCCATTATGAGTTACAATATTATTTATACTATTTAAAAATTAGTTTTATACCTATAATTTTTTTAGAGAAAATAAAAATATTTATAATTTATACTAAATAAAATTGAAGATGGGGGGTGTTAATACAAAAAATTTATATCTAGGAAAAAAAAAACATTTTATAGGTGTAAAAAATATATAAAATATATGCAGTATTCATGTGAGTATTTATACAATTTCATCGTAAGTAATGTGTTTTCTGAGAACTTCCGTAAACACTCCCTAGGAATTTTTTGTGTGGACAACTACTCAAAATACCTACATTATCCGTCAGGAATGAGTATCCTATTAGAGTAGAAACGACATTTGATAGCAGTTTTAGAAAGAATTTCTATACACAGAGAAATGCTTTTGATTAAGGAAATGACCATAATTACCCTTTGATCGTAGTATTCACGTGACAAAGAGATAAAATCTAAAGACCAGCAGGGTGAGTTGCGCAACTTACTCTATAGAGTGCTAAGTTCGATTATATTCGCTTTGCAAGGGTGTTGGAATAGGAAAGCAGCACTTTCAAATTAAGTAGACGCATTTTCAAATTAGTTGTATTCACTGCACATTTCGTATTGTCTGAATTTATCGCGACCGGTAGATACTTTTCTCTCCATTTACTTACAGTTTTATCAGTTGAATGTTTCGAGTCAAAGAAAATCTTGTAATAACATAAAAAGCTTTCATTAAAATATTTAATTGTAAATTAAATTTGCGGACGGTAATATATAGGCACATTTAACGATAGTAATAGAAAGAAATCCTTCGTGAAACATTTTGTAAAATAGACATCAGGAATTAAGTTAAAAAATAAAAAGAGTTAGAAAATAGTCGGTAAAGTTTTACAAAATTATGTGAAACTTGCCATTATTTTTCAACTTAACGATATAATTTGTAACTAGACAGGCAAAAAGTAATAAATTTATCATTCAATTAATATTAATGAAAATGTTTTTGCAACCGACTAGATGTGGAAAATTATCTGGTTCAGAAGGAAAATGAGAATTTTTTGCTCATGATGATGAGTGAGTGATATTTGTAAATGCGAGAATGCATTTTTCCGGTGTTCAGTAAAAAGCAACTATAAAGAAGACAAACCATAAACAGTATAACAGCATTGCAGCTAAAGTGGAGGTGCGGATGGCGGCAGGTGTAGAAGTGGTTTCTGGGGGAGTTGGATCCGGGCAGCTGCAACCTCTCCCCTAGGATTTGAGCTCCTCCTTCTTCCCGCCCTTCAAATAACAGGAGGGACTATTGGTCCGCTTAACTTTGCGCCAATCTGCTCGGCTTTCAGCTTGTCTTCATTGGCGAGACAAATCTCCGAGCCATGGTGTCTTCTTCTCTTTTACAATTTACCGTTTTATGCCTGTCCTCACTCAAGAAATTGCCAGGAATTACCCGCAATCCCGGATACAAATTTAGATCCGAACAGTTATTTCATACCACAGATAACAAATTTTCATTATCCACTCATTATATCTACTAATACCTAATATTTTGATACCTAGACACACTTAGGGACTTGTAGCTACAGGGGTGCCCGGGTGGGTCAAGGACAATTTATTGAAAGTTCTGGTCCATCATAAATATTAGTATAACCCTAATATAAAATATAAAACCATAATTGTAAGCATTTAACTTTACACAATACAGAACGCTTTTCAATCCAGTCATGCAAAAATATCCAATTTTTTTCTCAATGAACACTAGTGTCTAAAGAAAATTTCACTTATAGGTAGAGAGATGGTAAAAGTAGGAGAGGAAATTTACATGCGGTCTAAGACACTTGTTACTTTTCCTGCCCAGGTGCGTAATTTTTAGTCTTACTGTTATCTACGTAACTCATAGCGTCTTGAGACAGGCAGCGAAAAAAAGCTGTTAGCTGTAGGTTTAGTTATTTTGTTTTGTTTACGATTACCTTTAAAAAGAAAATTTATAAAAAAAAAGGAAATTAAAAGCATACTTCTGCCGTGTCAGAAAATTAGTAAGTATAAACAAAATTTTATACCTACCTAAACGTATCTAGCTGCGCTTATAAAAAGTGTCTTTTATAAAACATTTCCGTTACTAGAAATTTCTTTATTGTTATTTGTATGCCTCGGTACAATAAACAGATTATTTAATTTTAAACAATATCAAATGTTTGTGTAGGTGCATTATTACAAAAGCCGATAGTTTTCCATTAGTAGGTAGGTAGGCTACCGTTTTGAATTTTGTAAGGTTCTAAAAAAATATTATGTACTTATTGTAGAAGGTGGAGGGCCAACTATTTAAATGTTAACAAATACTTAGAAGATATTAGGTGGTAGGTAATAAAAAGAACGAGCATAATGATGGCTGAACAATTAAATAATTTTCCCTGCTCAGCTTCAGTTTATAGCTGCTATGACGGCAATTTGCCTTTTCCTGTGTGGTGGGGGTTGAGCAAGGCAAGGTTGCCGGAATTTACCACCACCGCTGTGGCGATGCCGCCGGTGATGTCCCGATGCTCGTTCTTCAGCAGCTGGCCCTTTGCAGCACTTAGACGACTGGCAAGATTTCGAGGCTCGCATGATAATAAAGTTCGCGTAAAAAAAGCCCCCGTTAGTGATACGGACTATTTGTATGTGATTACTCAATACTGTAGTGGTGGATGTGGAAAAGTGACGTTGACCGAAGGATTCTTCGTCCTTTGGCAAAAGTAAGTCGATTTGGATTTTTTGATGGTAACTTGTAAGGTACCCACCACAGGTTTGTACGTAAGTGATGGTAACTATTGGTTTTGGAAAACGAAACTACGAGGTTAAATTTAAAAAAAAAATTAAAACTAAAACCATAATTTTAAAAGTAAGTAATTAGTGCTTATTCACCATTTATTTTTATATTGTTTTATTTTATTATTTCCTAACAATAATACACTTTATATATCAAGGTGTTAAGGATTTTTATATAAATTTTATTTTATTGTTCATTTATTACTGAGAATTATTCTTTCGAAACCAAAAAGTAGTAAGGAATACGATACATCAAGTGTATATATGTTTGGCTGAAGAAAAAAATGATGAATTCCTTCAATTATATTTTCATACGATGCAGCAACGTCCAATTATATTGGCGGCATTTGCAAAAGCACGAGAAGGACTCTCNTAAACAATCAAACCTAATACAATATTTCTTTAGAAACTACAGTATCCCTGACACATTATATAAAATAAAGTTTATTTTTGTTTTTACTCTAAGATTGAGATAATTGTTCTAGATATTTCGTTTCCAATTTTGTATAAGGTGCCTAGGTACCAAGCGTGGTACCATTTTTAGTTTGCTATTATCTGACGCTACTCTCCTTTTAGTAGTACAACAAAAACTGAAGTGTTTCTTCATCGTTATGTCTTTTAAAACTTCTAACAGCAAATTTAAATTTTTATTTTAAATTCATTTGAGAATCTTGATGACGATCAACTATTTTAAAATGGCCGATGATGCGACGGCAAGCTTTAAAAATGGGTAGTTACCAAAAGTGAATTTAGGGTTTCAGTAAAGTTCTACTGGTACAGAAACGTTATCTATTCTTTATATCCTAAATTCGTGGTCTAAAAATACCTTTCAACTAATTCTTATAAAAATTTAAAAAGTGCCCAACTGATATTTATTATACAAAACACAGAATTATATATTAGGTATCATCAGTATTAGATATTAAAAACTAATTAAAATGAGAGAAGTGGAAACGATATGTAGTTATAGATACGCAAGAAGGATCTTTTCAGGATCAGGATTCCCTAAAATGAGTTAAAAAGATTTACATTATACTAATACCTATACTATGAGAAGTAATATCTCAAAATTAATCATTAAAGCAAATAACAGTAGATAAATTTTCGACTGGAAAATTATCACTTGAATAAAAATTTTAAATCCTTAGATATAATAGTTCTACTACTTTTAACAATTATATATTTTAGCCAGATAATTAAATTTTAAAATATTTTGCCATCATATATTAACACCAAAATTTATATTATATTTTAGGATACCATTTGAATTTTTCTACAATTGAAGACATTTTATGCACTAATTTTGCAGAAGTTTTTAGTTAATCCTGAAGTAATATACGTAATTCTTTTGTTCCAAATATCGATAAATTCAGATGTCTAATAAATCCCTCTACTCCATTCAAAAGAAATATCTAAATATTCAATGAAACATTTTAATATATTGAAAAAAAAAGATATATTGTGGTGATTTAGAACACAATATTAGTAAAATTAGAAGTGTAAAAATATTGCATTCATTTTTATTCCATATAAGATAATTCCTTAAGTATTATATGTGAGACACAGAACACCTCAAAATGTTACATTTAAATATTGGTTGTTTATATATTCAGATATATGGATATTTATATCACATAATACAAATTTTGAATATTTTAGGATTTTGAACAGGTATCTTAATATTTGTGAAATGAAATATTTCCATAGTCAAATAATTTGAATAAAATTTTGAAACCTCTAATTTAATAGCCTGATAATATAATTTTGTAATTGCACATTTTCGATTCTGTGACGGAGAAATGAGAAAATATTTTGTCTGATGATTGACACCCTAAAAGTTAGGATTTACATATATATACCTAAGTATACACAGTGCCTGGTTGAATTCGCTTGCATATATGCAAAAAATACAAAATAAATAAAAAATGCTATCAATGTATAAGTAGGTAAATAGTGGCTAATTGGTAAATATCTGTATTGTTATATGGCATATGATACGGTACGATGTACATAATACTTGCATATGTAATACATAATGCACCTAAATTCATAATCGAAGTTCGGTATTATTCATTTTTGTATACAAACATCGTGTGTATGAATTATTGCGGTAACAAAAGACATTTAAGTATTATGTGCATATACAAACAAAACTTGAACAAATATTGATTGATCCCGTAATGGGAATAAGTGGCTGCTTTAAATCTAAAAGGGCACAGGGAACTTCTAACAATTATTAGTTGCCTTTGTTTTTCCAATCGAAACCCCCTTACAGCCCCAACGGCTTTACAAAGAAATAGCACGGTTTGTACGAAGTGTACCTTAAAAAGAAGGGTGAAATTCGGTTTATAATAACGTATATCGAGTGCTAATATTTACTCAACATTACACCTTTACCTATAATAATGAAATGCATTTTATATTACCCACGTACATCTATATCTACCTTGCCTAAAAGTTTTTCTATAAAATTACGAAATTTCTTTTACGGTGAAATAACGAGTTTTTATACTAGTACAATGAGTAGTTAAAATATTTTCATTGACAATAGTGAAAAAAGGCGTCTAAATAGAATGAGTAGAAAAATCTATTTTTTTTTTTTAAAACACGTAATCTTATGGAAACTTATCTTTCATCATTTTTAGTAGGTAATACGTTTTCATAGTAATAAACTTAACTACATTTCAGATAGTTTTAATAAATATACCTATCGGCGTTTCAAATTTAGTATTAATNAATGTCATTTATATTTTTTAATTTAACGTGATTCTACGCATGGTGAATAACTGATACTGACCAAATTATAAAAAATTTTTAAATTTATTGTGCATTAATATATTATCAAAGTTTCTTTTAGGATTTTAGGGTATATATTATTTTATTTTCTAATTTCTATTGAGATGTTAATTTTACTGTTCAAAGTTCAGCCGGGCTACCTTAATGCAGTTCATGAGATAATCTTGGTGTTAGGTACAATCAATTGGGTTGTTTCCGTTGTTTAATATTATCTATTATCTACACATAGGTTAAATAAGTTAGAGAAGAGGGTTGTCATAATAAATTCATATACATTGTGTTAATTTGACATACTGCCGGAAACAATAAAAATGCCACGTGTTGGCGATTAGTTAATATAAGTAGTTTGTCGTTTATTAACTTACAGGAGTAGGTGTAAAGTTAGTTTCGATTTTTTTCGTCGCTTACACATCAGGGGACAATTTTATTTGATATGGGGGGGTAGTACTTAAATGATAAAAGCAACTAAAAATAATGAATATCACAAAAACACACTCTAAGACAATGGTACGTACATATTTAAATCATTCTTTAAAGGGTAATTCCTTTTATTTCATTAATTATTATTTCAATGAGTGGTGTGTGATTTATAAAAAGATCTAACTTATTCATTTGTAAAGATCGTAATTTCTATCTATCAAGAGCAATAAAATTTTAATTTAATTTTTTTAATGATGGTAAGTTCAATTAAATTTTATGGGTGAATTTATATTATAGGTATAGACTATTAATAGGTGGGTAACAAAATCCGATATATTAGTTGCTTGAGCTGTCCCACATCGTAAAAAATTTAGAGGCACGATGAACAGTTCTGTATTTGATAAAAATAGTAATCATTTTTGCTTTTTACTATTTTATTTACATTAAATTTGTATCTGAAACGCGATCCTTAAATCTTAGAGAAATTTAGTAGTCTTGTAATAAACTCGAAAACTATTTGTCCAGTACAATTTCTTATAACCAACATATCCTTATTTCATATAATCATCTAAAAAATCGACTCGGTTTTTGTTTCATTTAATAACTTAACCCCGTCTACATGCAAATTTTATCTACAAAAATCATATCCTTATCATTTGATAACTGTAACAATTAAAGAACTCTCAAAATTTTTGTAAAAAAGCACAAACACAAAACGAAAAAACAAAAAGGTTTGTAGTCAATTAGAGATAATTAGTTCGCAAAAGTGATTTTGGTTTAGGTCAACTAATAAGGGGCGTGGTTTGTTAAAATTGAATAGCGTTCTGAAATCCTTGTTTAAATTTTTAGAATCTACGTTCATTTTGTTGGGAAATTATTTATTATTTATTTTATTTGTCGGCAACTATGGCACGAACCCTCATCAAGGATATAACTGATTGTCTCAATCCTTGACGATGTTTGTCACAGTTGCCGGCAAAACATCAACTGTGGCACATACTTCTTAAGGAAAGGATAATTCAGGACTACGATCTGGTAACTACTAAGTATTAGAACACATTGTATCCTATGTAGTTAATATTTATGAAGTGACACATAATCACCCTGTATGTTAAATCCTATCAGAATAAGGATAAAGTAGTTGAATAGATAGATTAATACTTTTGGGTGGTTTAGTTGATAATCTTTCGTGCCGAAACTGGTAGAGATTACGATGTAAATATCAAGCAATAAAATGGCGTCCACAACAATTTGTTATTCTCGATAATGTACACGCTTGGCTAAATGTGTATATATCCATACGTTTTTCCAGAACACTTAAACGTTAATATAGTGGTTGATGTCACGCAATCTATCTGATCGTGGTAACAACTAGAAGCCTAACGTAAATTTACGCATTAAGAATTGATTACATATTAACGTTTAAAGACTAATGAGTAGTTACGTTGTGTGGCTATACCTCTACAAAGCACAATTTCTGATGAAAGTCATCAGCAATTTGATTAGCGAATGGTAGTTTGCCGAACTCTATTGAGCTGTTATCGACAAACGCGGGCTAAACTACATTTATACACGATATTGTACTTTCCCAATGTTGGTACATCCTACACACTAAAACTTATTAAAATATCTCAATATGTAACAATATTCATTAAATAGTTTTTATTTTATACCTATACCTAGAACGTAAATAAGTTTTAACAAAATTTATTTAAAGAAATCATTATCAAAGAGTGAACAAAAAGAAGAAATATAACGACTTGAAACGTTTCTTTACGAAAACAATTTTAGTTTTATATAAAGTGAATGCGTATCAAGCCCCTTCGGTACTTGAAGTGCTGTCTAAAGACTTAATTTGTGTTTTTTATTCATAAATCAGGTGTAAGTAAAGGAGTTTTTTAAGTTTTCGCTAAGTGTGCTCTTTCGCCTAAAGTTGTGTTGTTTAAAATTCACGATATCTTTTAAGTATACCTGAGCTTGTGGAGGTGAGTGATTAATTCAGTTTAAAAGCTCGTGCCAGATGGTCATCGCAAACACGCATTTGTCTTTTTAAGGACAGTTGCGGTTTGCCCTCCTACACCTAAACTGATACATATCAACTTGTTCATATCATTATACCGAACACACTACTATTCCCTTGGTTAGTCAAAATCGATTTCTCATGAATACAAAAACTTAAATCACTGAACACCAGCTTTAAAAGAACACCACACACTACTTACTTTTACTTAATACGTAGGTACAGCATGAAATCGCAGATTAATTGAAATAGTCGTAATAGAAAGTATCAATCAATTACTTATCTATAATTTTATTAATGGAAAAACAAGTGTTACGATTTTAACCTAGCTAATATTAACACTAGAGGCACTACGGACAAGTGCCCAGAGCGGTAAATTCCCAGGGGCAGAAAAATTCATTATTTTCGAGTTCAAATCGCTCGAAATCATACGCATTTGCAAGTAATTAAGCTCTTATTAGAGCTTAAAAATTCGATAATTGTTTCAAATTACTTTTTTAAAAATTTGGACAGAAATATCCTTTAAATGAATCACACCATTTGTTATAGCTTGTAAAGTACAGACAGAAAAAAAAACTATTTTAGAGTTTTTGTGAACAATATTCTCGAATGGATCAACTAATCTTGATGGGATTTTTTGAGCTTTACCTTCCTATGATATTAAAATGTCAAGACATGATGAATACTCGATTTGAGAAAGTTGGTCTGAACCCTCATTGGTTTTATGTAGAATATGGATAATGGGGCGGCATTTTTTACGGTTACACTAAGGGTAAATCCAGCTCTGACGATCGCAGACAGGACCAAGAATTACAGGCACCAGACATTAAGACCAACAAATTGTAAAAGTCTAAAATTAAATGCGTGACAGTGTGTTTATTATACAAGTACCTATTAGGTATTCCCCTCGATGATTTATTCGAAATCTGCCTTTTTTCTTTACGTTCCCAGCGGATCGATTCGTTACGAAAGTGATCGATATTTTGCTTAAGGTTTGAATGTTAATGAAGAGTCAGTGGCCATTTTGATTATCACGTCTGTGCCTGATGAGAGGGCAGCCATTTTTCGAAATGACAGGCAAAATTTTAAAGAGAAGTGCGTCTTTGACAAGCAGGTCTTTCGGATATTCTATTCTTAGTCGATCCAGATAGTTAAAAGGTAAATGTAAAGCAAATATTTGACCAAGATAATTACAGCCGCGCCTGAGAGGCGGCACCAAGCAGGGCTGAGGGAGCGGTATGCCTGCCGTGATGATTGCCACTACCACCCTTCTCAATTCTACGGACTTTC
This sequence comes from Agrilus planipennis, assembly GCF_000699045.2. Taxonomy (NCBI): domain Eukaryota; kingdom Metazoa; phylum Arthropoda; class Insecta; order Coleoptera; family Buprestidae; genus Agrilus; species Agrilus planipennis. The sequence continues at coordinate 385,943 of NW_020438885.1, forward strand.
GTTCCCGATTTTCGTACCCTCATTGCCTCTTTCTCTAATAGGTACGTATATCTAGCAACAGACGGATTTATAAGCGGCACTGATTTTTAAACTTCCAAACAGTTACGACTTCATTAGCATCAACAAAATTATTTTTAAACGAACATTCCAACATCCAGACTGCTTCCACTTTAGCTGGTTACGGATAAATAATTAATTTCAATTTTTGGTCACCTTTCAAAGTCGCATTTATAAATATGTTTATGGAATTATGCAGTTTTAATAATTTTTTTAAATTTGTGAAAAATGCCTTCAGTTTCCGACAAAAAACTAATTTGCCGAGCTCAAATATAAAATATAATATTTATCCTAGAAGTCGCAGAATGAAAAATTAATTTTCTTTTTATAGAGAAAAAAGACGAAAAGAAACTAAAAAGAATATTTTGAATCAGTCACATATTTATTCATCAAAACATTGTTCATATTTTAAATTTTATCAGGTATTAAATATTACCCCGTTTTTGATTTGGATTTTGCGATTTCAGGCTTTTCATTTTAGATCCAATTTAATTAATAATCCACTATTCTCTTTGTTTTAGCCACATCCCCACGGTTTTTTCCTTTCTACTGACCTATGAGATATCGAAAATCGGTTCTATCTTCTAGTCTACCATTGAATAAAAAAATAACATGCGCCTTTATTCCTTTGTGGACATACGTACATAAATGTTTCCGTCTTCTAGTGGCCCATCGCATGTGTATATGCGGTGATATCACGTTTTTCAAAAAAAAAAAAAAAAATTAAAGTGATAGTGTGTCATGTCTACACACACATATATGTAGAATGTATGTATATTGCATGTCGGACAGACGGTTTTATGCACGACTCATTTAATACCTGTCAAATCAATTTACAATTCAATTTGTCCCTGCAAAATCGACAGGACCCTTCACAATATCGATGGCTCTGTCAGGAAACCGCATTATGTTTTAAACTGACCGTTGATTTAAAGTGAGACCTTATTGGCTTGTCGAACGCCCCACCGTCAAATATGAAACACCTACCCCTTACATACAGTTTTATCATATACTTACGACGAACCTTATCTAGAAATTAAACATGGAAAATCGTAAAAGAAACAACAGATTCAAATCTGAATATTTCGCATACATAAACAGGTATATCTTAGACTGAAATAAAATATCTTTATATAAATATTAAAATTCGTAAATAGTGCGGAAAAGGGTAGGTATCGATAACATACGTATACAGAGATGGATGTTAAGTGTTTAAAGATCGATGTATTGTAGCTATTACTTATGTTGAGTGAAAAGTATTAAACACGATGATGTGGATGGATGAAATTGGTGTGGATTGTAATCTCTCATCTTAACCATCATATCGACGAGGGCGGGATCGGAGTGACTACGAGCCTGCCCAGCTGTCTGCATCAGAATTATTGCGATAAATGTGAGTCGGTTTTACATTTAGGGTCAGAGATGAAGACGACAGGAATGGTTCCAAAGTCATGCAAAGAATAGCGCGCAGCCAGACAGAGAGCTTATCATCAGATTTTCTACGCTGTTTGACGTTTTCGATCGATTTTTCACACTCGAACAACCCCTTTCCACCTCGGCTGTTCACATTTAGAAAATGCCAAACATGATAAAACAACTTCGCTCCAGTACATTCCGATAATGTAAACACTAAAAATAAATATAGATATAATTATAAGTAACGGTTATAAAACAGTTATCTAATTGAGATCAATTGACAATTTGATTATCTAATGTTTTAAATTGAAATTTTCTATTTCCGGTAGGTACTCACTCTCGCGTTATTGCATTCGTTTCGGATAAATCCGATACGTTTTTGATTAAATTTAAATTGCTAACATTTTCAATTTAAAAATGGGAAGATTATCTGTCTACCTACCAGGATCAATTAATTAACTATTAGATAGGTACGTAAAGTTTAAATTGAGTCGAACAAGAAACACAAGTATTTTGTTTTGTTTAATACTATCCTCATTAAAAAATAGGTAAAAGTTTCTGGGGGTTGAGAATGTTTCGAGATAAAGTTGTCCCTTTTTGTGTAAAAAAAAGGTAGAATGCGTCAAGGGTTACACCCAAAATGGCGTCAGTTATTCTCGAGTTTTCCCGTCTCCTTCTGTCTTTTTCTTGTTCTATTTGCGCGCCGTAACTATTTCGAGGTGTACATACATACGTCGTCAATCTGTAGATTGCTCAGGCTCCGAGAGGGAAAACGTTTTGCTATTATTCGACTGGTTGCGGCAAGTGCCTGAGCTAAATTTTCGAATCTTTACATTTGCAGAAACTGAAAATCGCTGTGTCTTTATTTCAGCTCGTGTTGCCGACAGACACGAACGGCAACCGAGGGTTGTATTATGAATAACAACAGTCAGCCGGAACGTGATTATGACATATGCTGCGAAATTGAAGAAAACCGCAGGGGAACGAATCCGGGGACACAATGCATAATTGTCCTGCATTTAAAATTATAGATCCTGCGCCAACTAGGGCACTGTCTACTCGCGTAGGCTTTTGTTAACTCAAACACATCCTACGGCGAACTTCACTAAGTACGTTCGCAAGACAGGGGGGTTGCTCGTTTTTATTCTCATTGCGCCCTGGCTCCCTTTTCAACTACACCCCACTACCCCAACCCCCCGTACCTCTTACTTCTACAACACCTATACATACCTTCTAGTCAAAAAAAATGTTTTTCAGTTCCATTTCCTCAGTGGCGTAGCCTATATTTGCGAAGGGGGGGTCAATGTAAAAAATGCTGAAAACCCCCATTACGCAAAATAAAATAATAATAATAATTAGTAGGTAAAAATGTTCAGTCTCTCAGAGTTTCTGAAAGCGAGACTCGAGGTCTCCGTCTCTCATTAAGTCTCTCTGGTGTCGCTGAGAGAGATTGTCAAAAAAACTGTTTAGCGTCTCCGAACGAGAGACTCGAGTCGCTCATAGAGAGATCCTCATTTCGTATCCAGTCTCTGAACGAGAGACTCGAATCTCTGAACGAGAGACTCGAATCTCTCAATAAGTGGTGTCTCGATAGACATAGTTAAATTTTTTAACTAAGTTAAGTTCAACATATTTTAGAGATCCCAGTCTTTCTACGAGAGACTCGAGTCTCTCTATTTTTCAGTTTTATACATTCAGTCTCTCTGTGAGAGACTCGAATCTCTGAATTAACAATTTTATCGTTCGAGCCTCACATACAGAAACTGTGAGAGATCCCTGAGAGACTGAGTCAATAACTGAGAGACTGTGAGAGATGCTGAAAGACTCTGAGAGACTGGAGAGAGACTGAAAATTTTTGTCGAGGGAGACTTTTGAACTCTCCAACCCCCACCGGTTTGGCTAAGCCGCTGCATTTCCTGGTGCGAAGACAAAAAATTTTACACTTCACACAACGTCGTCTTCTTTGGAAGGGTTTGGTAGTTAAATATGAACTTAGCAATTACCTTTTAAAATTAAAACAAAATTCAAATTCAGCGAAAAAACTTATGGTTCGTTTCCTGTTTCCTTATTGGGGGTATCTGACATGTGTATGAAACATTATGAGTTATTATTATAGGAATTTGATATGTATATTAATAAGGTCTTCTAAATCCATATCAGTCTCGTTTTTCAATAATTTTCGGTTATAAACCTTAATGCAGCCTTCCATGGGCTGATGGTTAAAATAACTGTAGGTTCCTTTAACGTGTAGTTAACTTTTTTTTATAAATATATTGAGTACACTCCCTAAGTATTTATGGCTGCAGAAACACTTGGTGGTGTGACGGCGTTGGTAATAAACAATTGTCCGAATTGCGAGAGGGTGGCACAGCGTATTCGCAGATGCCTCGCAATATGATCTGAGCAGATCCGGCGGAAATGCTTTCTTAAGATGTTGATAGGGGTATTGTTGGGTCGCGTGGCCTGCACAAAAGCTCGAACGGAAGACCAAGCAGATGTAATCATGACAACATCGTACCTCGCGCCACAATCTTGGTATATTTTATTTTATTACTAGGTACATGACAATGCATAAAACGACTGCACATTCGGAATGAAAAAAAAGAACTGCTAGAGTCGCGTTACCATTATTGTGTGTAGGTAAATACGTATAGGGATGCCGTAATACATATAATTTTCGTAGGACGACGTGTGGCAAAAATAAAAGGGAAATGCGTATGTTAGGGCCAGGCAACGAAAAAACTACCAGAGATTGCATTTTATGCTTCCAAATTAACCCCAATGCAAATTTTCGTATATATGGCCACAACGCAACTTGACAAATACATCACAATATGAGGTTTTATTGTGCTCATTTAACTTAAAACGTCTTTAATTAGCAAATACACATTCTAAACGGTTATTAATGCACCATTGCAGCATTTTATATAAACGGCCACAACGCAACTTGACAAATAGACCGCCAATAGACCAATTCTTATTATGTTTGTATTTAACAGAAAGGCACTGTGATTAAAAGGCCACAATATGATGTTTTGTTGTGGCGATTTAACTTAGACGTTTTTAATTAGAAAATACGCATTCTAAATGATTATTAATGCACCATTGCAGAATTTTATATAAACGGCCACAACGCAACTTGACAATTAGACCGCCAATAGACCAATTCTTATTATGTTTGTATTTAACAGAAAGGCACTGTGATTAAAAGGCCACAATATGATGTTTTGTTGTGGCGATTTAACTTAGACGCTTTTAATTAGAAAATACGCATTCTAAATGATTATTAATGCACCATTGCAGAATTTTATATAAACGGCCACAACACAACTTGACAAACATAAAAAGATCACAACACGAAATTTTATTGTGTAGCTATTTAACTTTTAACAGAAATGTGCGTTGTGGTATAAATGTATGTATCTGATGCAGAATTTTACGTTGTGGTCCTATCGAGTGCATACAAAGAAACGTGATGAACAAATTGAAGAATACACATCGCGTTTTGTTTTCAGTCTTTGAAAGTTCTGGTAGATATATATGTTTGCCAACGTTTTGGCTTCGTTGTTTGGGAACACCTTGTATATGTATATTTGAAATGAGATGCTAATAATAAACAGGGTGATTGCGTTTTAGTTAATAGGAAGTTGCCAAGTGGAAGAGTCGGAAATATGATTTTAGGATAACCGGGCACGTGGCCCGGATGCAGAATTTGTGTAGGTTTGCGGCCCTGTTTTAGGGTACTAGTGCGATTGACTGGGGCTGATCGCAGGCTCATTCACCCGCACGTGTCTTGACGGGGGCTTTACGCTGACAACTCGCAGCCCTTCGCGTATAATTAACAGGAATTTAACGGCACTTACATGTATGCTGTCACGCACTAATAAATAGATAAAAGTTGTATTTACATAGACGTTTTATTTTATGGCTTTATTTACCAGGCAGGTAAATGGTCATTTTCAAGAGTAAAAAACTTTACCTATATATATCTAAAGTTGTGNCTATATATATATATATATATAATTTAAAAGTACGACGATATTCAATTTGTTTATTTGTAGTGTATATATATCTGCTTAACTTTTTTGTATAACATTTCGATAAATCGCCTTGTATGTAATACGTGACAATTGAAATTAGTAGAAAGGGAAATAGCGGTTGCGTAGGCGTTAGAGCAAGTGGAAATCAATCGGCAAACAGCCTTCGTTTAATCGCCGTAATAGCTATTATGTGTTCCAAACAGTAGGGGAATCACCGGATCTCCGCTGATCAGATTTACTATGATGCGATGCCAGTGTGATTCGAGATAGAGACATATTCAATCAACGTACACACATGCATAGAGAATACACAAGTGATGCAAAGCTCAGGGAATACCTATTAAACCTAATCACTATATGATAACGTCGAATCTATTATCTAATCCTAAATTATCATGTACAGTTCAAGGCATAATAATCGGCATTTATATCTGCTATTATACTGTTACATTTACATATTAATTCATAAGTCCTATCTATAAATTATAATTAACTTCAAAAAAATTTCAAAAGCAAAAGACCATGTATAGGTATCGATACTATTACTTTTGGTAATAGTATTGATGTCTATTTACCATCGAATGGTAAAAGTGGTTAAAATTAAAATATAGGGATGAACAAAACGACGAATGGAAAGCTCACAATTTGTTTGAAAATTTTTGTCGAGGTCCAGAAAAAACATATTCCTTCCTCCAGAAAATGATAAGGGTGGTGCTCAAGCCTCAAACATACTTTGTTATCTACAAAAAAATGTTTTTTCAATAATTTATTTGAGTGATTAACTTTTAAGAAATTGTTGGCGGTCCAGTTTTTGATCTTCCGAGGTCCGCTAGTTTCCGACCGTATCACAAGTACTGCATTGTTTTTTATGTGAATAATAATTTATTTATTTAGAAGTTACAAGGGAGAATCCCATTAATTATACATAAGTGTATCTATTATAATATAAACTTAAACGATAATAAATATATTTATCAATTTTTCCTTCCGAAGTTGGTGGAAGAAAACGGTAGCGCGATGGGATAATTGAATGTTCTTTAAAAAACAAATTGACGCCTAAAGTAAAGCGGCACGTCGACCGCAGAATCGGTGATGCTGTCGATAGTGTATGACAATAATTATAGTCATCATTCTCCCCCAATTCTATAGTCATGTCACTCACGAACATTCCACTTTGCCCTCGATTACTGCTTACGCCGATGTAAATCCTAAATAAACTATTAATAACGTTATTACCACAGATAGATCTCTCTCTATTTCGAACGACAAGAGAGGGATGAGAATGAACACGACCGACATTTCAATTTGCTTCTAAACCGCTCCCAACTAATTGGAACTGCGAGGGTTCGCGAAAATTGTTTTCCAAACCAATAGTCAAAAACACTACGTAAACATTATGAGTACTTAGTTATTAATACTTACAAATCAGAATATAAGAAAACAGTAAAAACGACGATATTTGTCTCAGCTTTTCAAACTCGAAGGAAGATAAATGAAATAGGCATATTTTTAAATTTAGGCAACAATTTCATTTTGGCAAGATTACTGTTAATAATTTTTTTTCTTTCAGATATGTATCATAATCTTACTCTTCATTAAGAAGAAATAAAAATATATTTAAAAGGATAAAGAAATCTTTGGCGTTATGGAATCGGAAGGTGAAACTCCAGTATCGCTGGAACCTGCATCGTCTAAAACCAGCCCTCCCACTTCAAAATCTTTAAATTTCTCAATTGATAAAATAATGGAACCCGATAAGCCATCAAGTAAAACTGTACAAAACTCGGATGGATTAACCAACGTTCCGTTAATTTCAAATTTCTCGAATTGTACGAATTTAGAATCGGCATTCAAAAAATACGTTCCCAGCATGTTGCAGTCCCATGAACTATTTCAACAATATCCATTTATTTACTACCATCCGAATCAGTTAATGTGCGTTGCGACAAATTCAGCGGCTTATTCGTCAGAAACGCCTGTAGCTACCGGTAGTTCCCCGTCGATTCTTCTTCCACCCAATTCTATTTCCATGAGTCAGCATTTTGAAAAAAGTAATAGGTCTTCCGAACTTCCCAAAAATAATATCCAAGTTACGAAACAGAAAAGTTTCGAATGTGGAGAGTGTGGAAAAGTGTTCAATGCTCATTACAATTTAACCAGACACATGCCAGTTCATACTGGTGCTCGACCTTTCGTTTGTAAAATATGTGGCAAAGGTTTTCGACAGGCGTCAACGTTGTGTCGTCATAAAATAATTCACACCTCCGAAAAACCTCACAAATGTCATACTTGCGGGAAAGCATTCAATCGTTCCTCAACTCTAAACACCCACGCTAGGATCCATGCCGGTTACAAACCGTTTATATGCGAATTCTGTGGGAAAGGATTTCACCAGAAAGGGAATTATAAGAACCACAAACTAACTCATAGTGGAGAGAAAGCTTACAAATGTACCGTTTGTTCGAAAGCTTTTCATCAAGTTTATAATTTAACATTCCATATGCATACTCATAACGATAAAAAACCATTTACATGCCGAGTGTGCGGAAAAGGATTTTGTAGAAACTTTGATTTGAAAAAGCACATGAGGAAATTACATGAGGGAACTTGTGGCGGAAGTGATGGAGATTTCTTGAGTGGAAACAGTCACGGATCAACCAGTAGCTCTATTTATAACGGAGAAAGTGATCTTCAACATTTTATTAGGCCCTTTCTCATGCCACCTTCTACTTCTAGACCATCCATACCCGTGTACGCAAGCAAATTGTTATGACAACACGAGGAAATGTTACAAAAATCGGACTTATATCGTGCATAATTAGTTTTATTAACCATGCAATAACACAATTAAATATCTTTTGTGAAATCGTAGAGCTTCTGAAATGCCTAATAAGCGTTGATCTCTTAAATGTGCAATATTTTCTTAGGTTTACGACGCTAAAATTGTATTTTAGAATTGACCTTTATTTAGTTCAATAAATGTTATATATTTAAATCAAAAAATCGTTTTCCTCTTCCTCAATACGATATTTGCAGGTAGGTAAACGTAATCAGCATTTGAATTAGTACAAATCAAAGAAATTGTTATAAATATAAAAGTATTTATTATGTTTATTGTAATTAATTAATCTTTTTAATATCTGTTCCCTGTAATGATTTTCTGAAAAGCTCTAGACCACCACTGGTTACTTATTAACAGTGATTCCTTCTATGTAAATGTAGTTACCTCTCTGGCTGTCAAAACAGATGTACAATCAGTGTTAGTAGTTCATTAAATAAATAATCATTTAAAAGTGTAATAGTTAACCAAAATTTGATTAAATTATAGCAATTAAAACGTATAAAACAGTTTTTTTAAAAGTTAAAAAATTATTGTACTAAGAGAAATCGAAAATTATGTGTAGGTATAAAAGTACATGGCGTAGTACCTCTACATTTATTTACGAACAATAATTAAATGTGATGAAATTAATACCTTTACGGACTATATTTCCACCTTCCTTGGCATTGTTGACATGAAAAAGGTAAGAATTTTTCGTAAATTTTACATTTTATATAAATGGTATAAATATTACCTCAGTATAACTTATTGGTTATAGTGAATATTGTCTTCTCCTATCGTAATCGTATCATTTATCACAGACCTAAAGTAGATAATATTAATTTAAAGTGCACCTGTTGATGGTAAAGGAAAAATGAATAAAAGTTTAAAAAGTATATGTTTATTAATGCATTNAATGGTATAAATATTACCTCAGTATAACTTATTGGTTATAGTGAATATTGTCTTCTCCTATCGTAATCGTATCATTTATCACAGACCTAAAGTAGATAATATTAATTTAAAGTGCACCTGTTGATGGTAAAGGAAAAATGAATAAAAGTTTAAAAAGTATATGTTTATTAATGCATTGTTTTCTAACGAATATGAAGAAATTTTAACAAATTTATATTTGTTAGGCTGTAAATGATAATATTACTCCATAGGAGTCCATAGGGCAGAGGGATTTACACCTTACAAATAAGTTTAATTTCATTAAGTTTTGATCATGCAATTTCTTAAGTATGCTTAGGTACTTTGAGCTTTTATCGAAAAATAAATTACCATTTCGACATTTTTGCACAAAAATATCATTTTTTAGGTCGACAAGCAATCATCAAAACATAAAATATCGATGAGGGACCTAAAGTACATAATCAAATAAATAAATTTAAAAATGATTATTGTTGCATTATCAATCTAAAGTATTTGTGGAACCTAAATTCCCTTTCACGGGTCTTCATCCTTTCTTATCTACTGGTAGCATTTTCGTAAAGGTATAGAGTTGTTCGTCTTGTAAATTGCTAATTCTAGCATAGTAAATAGATAATAGAGATAAAGGTCGTTACAAGTAAGAAAGTGTAGCAGCATCAGCAGCTTTTAAAAGTGTATCAAATAGGGATGTAAAACGTAGGCATTGGAGCAAATGTAAGCAGACGGACGGTCTGTCTGTACGTATACCACATGTGGTGTACGTGGGTATATCTGTGTTAGAGTCCGTCATAGGGATTACTATAGTTTTCCTCTTGATCGGTCACCTACAACGGACAGGCATCTAAGCAGATTATTCCCTTGCCCCAATAACTGCTTTATTTTCATATGCCGCCTGCACTTGTGCTTTTCGAATAGCTACTTATCTCCGGATGTTTTTAGAGTTTTTGCTAAACGGTTTATCCGCCCAACCTTTGTCCCCACAACTTGCACAACTTTTAGCTGTCGCATTCACTCACGGCTGAAGTATATCCATTTGGGGCCCCGCGTCTTCTATCTAATCGCAAATAAGGAATTTCCTCACTAGACGATGGTCAAAATTATTCACAAAAAAGTTTCAAGAAAAATATGTCGTGTTTACAACATTAATATTTTTTTACCAATCAGGAAATCGTCGTACTGCCATTCTATATTGTCTATGTAAAATTTTATAATCAAAGTTAAAATTATGATGTTATTTTTATTTGAAAAAAATGCGAGTCAGGAACTTTCTTCCGGTATGCCCTATGTATACATTTTAAGACAATCTCTTCATCATAATTTTAGCTTTGATTATATAAAAAAAAAGAAAGGACAATAGTTCTTCATTGCTCAATATTGATTTTAATAAACATAAGAACTACCCCTCCCACCACCACTAGTTGTATAGCAGTCAGTTTATATATTTATCACATGATGATGTCACTGTGTAGGGATCAATCTTATTGTTTTGAGAATGCCTAATACAATATATTTTTCTTTTGTGTTTAATGATATTATACATTAACGTATCAGCTACTATGCTAGAAACGTGATAGTCGGAATTTTTAAAAAGAAACAGTAATCGCATCAAAAGTTTTCATCTCGCTTTCTTACCCCATCATACAAAGGTCTGAAATTTTTTGGTTCTTCTTTCATAAATTTGTAATAATAAGTTCAATGAAAATTTTTGCAGCTGTAATAGTTGTTTAAAGAACGTTACACACAAGATATATGTATGTATGTATAAAATTAAATTTATAAATTACATATATAGGTAGTATATAAAAAATATATATCTACACGTATATATTCGATAACCATTCGAGTTTGTAAAGTGTGAATGGCGTATAATCTTTTACCCCAATTATGTTACGGGTTTAATGTCTAAACCACAACGTTTGGTTCAGAATGGCCTGCAGGCTAAACATTCTTGACCAGTATAATAGATGGACCGGTGGGGTGTACAAAGCTATCTGTTTAATTTGTACATCATCTTTACACAAATGTGCAAACAAAAGTGAAATCAGCCGAAGAAAAAAGGAAAACAAGACGAGTATTAACAAGGCCAAGAGCAAATATGTTGTATTATATGTGCTACTACAACAGGAGCGGGCGGGACCCTTATGTGCTATTAGACCTTTCGATTTCGTTGATCTGAACATCCGGCTTCGTGTAACTATATTTGCTTCTGTAATTGAGCTTTGTTGAAAAGCAAAAACTGATCCCAAACTATTACAAATATGTACTATACATGTAGCTCTTGTCTATATTATTACTAATAATAAAATGATTTTGTAACAAGGACAGGAAGCTAAGAAGATGAAGACATCCGTCCACGTATCGAGCTTTTAGATAAAGATCTGCTGAAGTAAGGTTCTCAATGAAAATTTAATACATGTTCATCACATTATCAGTGCTAGTAATACCAAACCCTTGGCAACAATTTTTAAGCACGGATATTAGATTAAATCGAGAGTGTACTTAAAGCACACACCTTGTTAAAGCTATTACTCTAGTTAAAACAAGTAACGAGAAAAATTGTCGTTCCGAAGAGGGTAGAGAGAGAGAGAGTGAGAAACTTTTTTAACGTTATAATATCTATACAGTAAATAAATTATTAAAGTTTAAAATATTCACAGAGTACAATCTTAGTAGCAATAAAATAAAAATTCTTTAATAAATTGAATTTTTAATTTAGTGTCTTGGAATTGCTGTAGGTACGTTTTCTACAATACATTTTTCTATTTAACTTGAAATTATGGCTTTAATAAGAGAACTGTATGGAGCTATTTCCGATATCACAATACCAAAAATTTTTAATAGCTTAAAAAAGAAATTAAGTGGACTTCTTTTGTAAAACGCGATTCTGGAAAAATGCCTTTAAAAATATTTTGGAATCGTCAGACAATATTTCTTCCAGAGGAAAGTACCAAACTATCTAAAATCGTAAATTTTTGTAAAAAGTTTCAGTTTGCTTATTTTGCTGCCAATTTCAAAGTTTTATAGTAATATGCAAACATCATCATAAGGCCGTCAGTCCTAAGACTGGTTGGACACGTACCTCCACTCTTTCCTATCCTGAGCTAAACTTCCGCATTTCCCTAAAACTAGAACAGTCCACATCCTTAACTATTTGCGAACAGTAGGTAATCTAATCTAGGTCTACCTCTACCCCTCCTAACTCCTGTTTCTGCCACTAATATGTCTCTGATTAGACCTTCATGACTAAGAAGGTGTCCTACCAACCTATCTCGCCTATTTTTTATTGACTTCCATAGAGTCCTCTGTTCTCCTATTCTTTCCAATACCTCTTCATTNCGTCTTTGATTTAGTACAGTTATGTTGAGTATTTCTTATGGATGTATAAATGAACGTTAAAAGTAATTAAATAGAACGTTTTGTGTAGGTGTGTCATGGAGAGGGTCCTACAACTGAGGCTTCTCATGAAAAGGCTGCTTTAGAAGCACTGAATGTTCTATCTGAGCTGGGATTAGATAATGTAACGCCCAACAAAGAAAGTAATATTGAGGGGTATGTATAATTAATTAATTGATTAATTGTATTGTTACTCTCTTATCAACATTGGACTTAGTTTTATTACATAATATTAAATTCTTTCGTTTCGTTAAATTGTCGTCGTCTTTTTTATGTATTCTCAATTATATACAGTGGAGTATATTTATGTATAATTTATATAACACTACTATTGAAAAAATAATATGATAATATGCCATTAACATATGTATGTAAAAATGTAACGTTGAAATTGTCTGTGTTACAAGTTTGGATTAATTTTAGGGGCCAGCTCACAAAAAGCTGTTTACTGTTACTTTAAAATTGGGCAATGAAGAATATGAAGCTGAAGGACCAAGCATAAAAAAAGCCCAGCATGCTGCTGCTGCCTTGGCTCTTAAAAGGACAGATTTGAAGCATCCTCCTCCAAAAACTGCTCGAATTAATAGGTCTGGCCTGAGGAACCCCGGTATGGTCACTCCAACAGTAGAATTGAATGCACTAGCTATGAAAAGAGGAGAACGAACGGTGTATGTGCTAGATAGTGTTCCATCACATCAACCTCAGGTTAGTATACAATATTAAAAAAATGTACAGAACATTACTAAAAAAATTGTTTTATTTAGGGATACATTTCACAAACTGGTTATTATCCTCGACATAATATGTATAATCCAGGGCAACCACGTTATCCAAATTTTGATATTCGGCGGGGCCGAGGATACCATACCCATTATGATCGATATTATGGACCGTATAGACCTGGTTACCAGCATCCTTCTGGAGAACCAGTAACTGTACGCCTTCGAGTTGGAGACAGAGAATACCCAGGCGTGGGATGCACCGTTCAGGCGGCCCGTCATGATGCAGCATCCAAAGCTGTCGAAGATATTAAACAAATGGAAGCTGAAGAACAACAACATCAGCAGCAGCAACAACAGCAACAACAACAACAACAACAACACCAGCAGCAGCAGCAACAGCAGCAGCAGCAGCAGCAATGCAATACAACACAAGAAAATGGTAAGGTTATCAATTAGTTAAAAAAAGTAAGTCATTTTTATTAGGTATTGTTAATTTAACAGGTTACTTGGTAACGACAAATGGAAATATTAATCAGGATTTAAGTACAGAACTCAAATCTCCAATTTCATTGGTACACGAAATTGCCCTTAAAAGATCTCTGAATGTAACTTTTGAGGTTCTTAGTGAGAAAGGCCCTCCTCATATGAAGATTTTTGTGACCCAATGCCGAGTTGGGGATATCATATTAATGATAGATTGATGGGTAATATACTAACAAATTTACACTTGCGAAAGGCAGTTTTCCCATTTTTTTAAACATAAAACTAATTTTCTTGGAAAAAGCTACAGCAATAATAAATTGTAGTTGAGTGATAAATGTTCGTGTATATATTCCGTTACATTTTGTTTAATGTCAGTTTATCTCTTGCTATTGTAGTGAAACAAGTTGTAATTTTATTATTTAAAGGGTATCATAAAGCAGCTTTGTTGAATTGCAATACATAGGGTGAACAGGAAACATTTTTTACATATGCATAATTTAAATTAAAAGCAACCCCTTCCTTTTTACCAAGCACCGTTGTCAGATACCTATTAAGTATCCCATTTCACGAAAAAATTTAAATTGGAAAGTAAAAAAGTAGAACTAATTTAAAAGCTTTAAGTGGAGTTTTGTACCTAATGCATATAATTACTGACATTTTTCTACATACAATTATTATATTTTCAAACAACTCAGTAAGCAGTTATACGATGTAGAGAGTGAAATTTTTTAAAATGAACGTTGCAACAGTAGATATAGGTGAACGTTCCAAATCCGAAAGAGATTTTAACATGGCCGCATGTTGAAACACGAATTTTCTTTATTGTTTGCCAATGTATTTGAAGATCTAGTAGTGGTGTTTGAAATCAGTTTTACATAAAACAAAACGTGCTTAATAAATAACGTATAATTTCGTTGATAGTTCCCTAATTGTTTAAAATCATTCTAAAAGTTTTATTATACGCAGTACCGGCCTAATTCCTGATTTTTTGTGCAATTAACATCTTATACGTTATAAATACAAAAATTTTCTGTTAAAATAAGTGAATTATGATGCGACATCCTGAACACCATCACGTCCCCCCTAACAACATGCAACGAAACAGGTAAAAAACGTCCTTTTCATAATTTTATTGAACTTTACTCATTTATTACTATTTATCGATTTATTTAGTTAGTACATGTAAATAATAATAAATTTATTTTTGATATTTAACCATGATTATATATTTAATTATAATAATGTTACCATTTACTTCTCACAGTTTAGTTTTATTTTACCCTTTTATTGTAGAGTGCAGCAAATGCCCCCAAATCGTGGTACTCAGCCAATGTTAATGAGTTTACAACCAACAGTTCCAGTACCGCACTCAGGTATTTTAGATCTTGACTGCTTGAAAGTGAATTTATGTTAATGGATGTTTTTTCATTTAATTCAAGGAGTACTTGTTTCTATGCCTCAAGGCCCACCCCTTATGCCACCGACTTCAATGCCCCAGCAACCTCAACAGCCAAAAACCATCATGCAGCAACCTACACAACAAGGTTTGTTGTAATTCAGTTATAATAAATTGATGTGATTATAAAAATAAATCACATGTATTCTAACAAATTTCTTTTGCTTTCAGTATATCACTATGAGTCTGCACCAGTGGAAGCAACAGAGCATCAACATCAACCACCTCCACCACATCAGACGGTTTCTGAAAATGATCATTCTGCTCAGGTGCAACAAGCTCAAATGCAAAATTCACCAAACACTAGTACTTCTTCTATGCCCCAACAATCAACCTTGGCAAACACTAAAGAAAAAACCCCAATGTGTCTAATCAATGAATTAGCTAGATATAATAAAATTCAACATCAGTATCGTCTCACTGGAGAGCAGGTACAAATTAACAACATTGGACTTAGTTTTATTACATAATATTAAATTCTTTCGTTTCGTTAAATTGTCGTCGTCTTTTTTATGTATTCTCAATTATATACAGTGGAGTATATTTATGTATAATTTATATAACACTACTATTGAAAATATAATATGTTAGGCTGTAAATGATAATATTACTCCATAGGAGTCCATAGGGCAGAGGGATTTACACCTTACAAATAAGTTTAATTTCATTAAGTTTTGATCATGCAATTTCTTAAGTATGCTTAGGTACTTTGAGCTTTTATCGAAAAATAAATTACCATTTCGACNACCCACGATATCCTCATCATCCGCCTATAACACCACATTTCGAACGCTTCTAACCTTTTCTTTTCCGCCGCGCCCACTGTCCATGTTTCGCACCCTTACAATGCCGTGCTCCTAATATGCACCTTTTTCGAATTTCTAAATTAACCGTTCGCGAGCATAGAAGTGACTTCTTTTTATTAAAGGCGACACGACCCTGCGCTATCCTCTGCTTTATACTGATAATTATTTTATTAATTGTGAAATTCAGTTGTATTTTGCCGTTGCGTTTTGTTACGTGTTACAGAGGCGGTATATAATAGATTTAATTACTTAATTACGTAGGTGAGTTATAGAAGAAAATTGGCCGTTGATTCGTTTGTGAAAAATTTTGAAAGCAGTTACACAGTTAGTAGGATAGGAGCTAATAATGGATGTTTTCCGACAATTCACAAAGGCGACGCTTCAATAAAAGGCATAGTCATAATCGTCGCCAGGGTAGTAAAGCTGGATCACACCTGTGCCAGTCTCAGATCAACGGCCAATTTCATTACAGGTCGACACTTTTCAACAACAGCTCAAGTATTACGTTCTCTAAAATCGCGTTAGTATTACTAACCCATGCTTCACTAGTTTCTGCACATTCTTCTCCCTTTCCCAAACATATAATACGTATAGCTTACAGTGTATGCTTCGTCGATTTAAGCCACCCCCAAATTACCTACTAATTTCTTGTTATTAGCAGTTCACACTTCACCTCAGACCTCTTAATAATTACGCAAGTTCAAACTGGTTTCATCGGGGATAAATTAAAACCCTTCCTTGCTTCCTTCCTTCCTTTCTTTGTTTAATCAAAGTCAATTTTACTAAGATTTTGTCAAATTTATTTTCTCGTGTAAGGTGTTAATAATTAGTAATTACCAATTTTTTTTAAACGCAACAACAGTTATACATTAGCTATTAAAAAAATCAACATCCACGTATTTATTTTAATAATACAATATTAAGCAGAACTTTTGTTTCAATTTTTAAAGGGAAAATGTAAAACAGAATAAATATCGCTTAGATATATTGTAAAAATTATTAATTAGGTATTCTAAAACCACATTTCTTTTATATACCTCTACAAAAAAAGTTACCAATTTACTGCACATATCAATAT
>NW_020438885.1:404429-413444 GCF_000699045.2 Agrilus planipennis
TGTATTTTAATTATAATAATGTTACCATTTACTTCTCACAGTTTAGTTTTATTTTACCCTTTTATTGTAGAGTGCAGCAAATGCCCCCAAATCGTGGTACTCAGCCAATGTTAATGAGTTTACAACCAACAGTTCCAGTACCGCACTCAGGTATTTTAGATCTTGACTGCTTGAAAGTGAATTTATGTTAATGGATGTTTTTTCATTTAATTCAAGGAGTACTTGTTTCTATGCCTCAAGGCCCACCCCTTATGCCACCGACTTCAATGCCCCAGCAACCTCAACAGCCAAAAACCATCATGCAGCAACCTACACAACAAGGTTTGTTGTAATTCAGTTATAATAAATTGATGTGATTATAAAAATAAATCACATGTATTCTAACAAATTTCTTTTGCTTTCAGTATATCACTATGAGTCTGCACCAGTGGAAGCAACAGAGCATCAACATCAACCACCTCCACCACATCAGACGGTTTCTGAAAATGATCATTCTGCTCAGGTGCAACAAGCTCAAATGCAAAATTCACCAAACACTAGTACTTCTTCTATGCCCCAACAATCAACCTTGGCAAACACTAAAGAAAAAACCCCAATGTGTCTAATCAATGAATTAGCTAGATATAATAAAATTCAACATCAGTATCGTCTCACTGGAGAGCAGGTACAAATTAACAACATTGGACTTAGTTTTATTACATAATATTAAATTCTTTCGTTTCGTTAAATTGTCGTCGTCTTTTTTATGTATTCTCAATTATATACAGTGGAGTATATTTATGTATAATTTATATAACACTACTATTGAAAAAATAATATGATAATATGCCATTAACATATGTATGTAAAAATGTAACGTTGAAATTGTCTGTGTTACAAGTTTGGATTAATTTTAGGGGCCAGCTCACAAAAAGCTGTTTACTGTTACTTTAAAATTGGGCAATGAAGAATATGAAGCTGAAGGACCAAGCATAAAAAAAGCCCAGCATGCTGCTGCTGCCTTGGCTCTTAAAAGGACAGATTTGAAGCATCCTCCTCCAAAAACTGCTCGAATTAATAGGTCTGGCCTGAGGAACCCCGGTATGGTCACTCCAACAGTAGAATTGAATGCACTAGCTATGAAAAGAGGAGAACGAACGGTGTATGTGCTAGATAGTGTTCCATCACATCAACCTCAGGTTAGTATACAATATTAAAAAAATGTACAGAACATTACTAAAAAAATTGTTTTATTTAGGGATACATTTCACAAACTGGTTATTATCCTCGACATAATATGTATAATCCAGGGCAACCACGTTATCCAAATTTTGATATTCGGCGGGGCCGAGGATACCATACCCATTATGATCGATATTATGGACCGTATAGACCTGGTTACCAGCATCCTTCTGGAGAACCAGTAACTGTACGCCTTCGAGTTGGAGACAGAGAATACCCAGGCGTGGGATGCACCGTTCAGGCGGCCCGTCATGATGCAGCATCCAAAGCTGTCGAAGATATTAAACAAATGGAAGCTGAAGAACAACAACATCAGCAGCAGCAACAACAGCAACAACAACAACAACAACAACACCAGCAGCAGCAGCAACAGCAGCAGCAGCAGCAGCAATGCAATACAACACAAGAAAATGGTAAGGTTATCAATTAGTTAAAAAAAGTAAGTCATTTTTATTAGGTATTGTTAATTTAACAGGTTACTTGGTAACGACAAATGGAAATATTAATCAGGATTTAAGTACAGAACTCAAATCTCCAATTTCATTGGTACACGAAATTGCCCTTAAAAGATCTCTGAATGTAACTTTTGAGGTTCTTAGTGAGAAAGGCCCTCCTCATATGAAGATTTTTGTGACCCAATGCCGAGTTGGGGATTTAATCGCGAATGGGGAAGGAAATGGAAAGAAATTATCGAAGAAAAGGGCTGCAGAAAAAATGTTAGAGGAACTAGCGAAATTGGGACCACTTATTAGTACTAACAATATGGCTCATCTAAAACGCAAGAGGGTAGTTGCTAAGAAAAAAACTAGGAACTTGATTAAAGTTAATGCTGACAAAAATTCAGAATATACTGAAGAGATCAATCCAATATCGCGCCTGATACAAATACAACAAGCCAATAAAGAAAAAGAACCTGTTTACACAGTGAGATTAAATAAATTTCGATAGTGTCAGTTTATTTCACTGTTTTTCTCTTTTAAGGTAGTAGAAGAAAGGGGTGCTCCTAGAAGGCGTGAATTTGTAATAGAGGCTTCTGTAAAGGGACACTCGTGTACTGGAATAGGTCCCAATAAAAAGGTGGCAAAACGTAAGGCTGCAGAAGCATTGCTTAATTTATTAGGTTATTCGAGCAGTCCTGTACAGAACATACCTCCAAAACCAGTAATCAAATCTGAAAAAGAAGTAGAGTTGGTAGACAAGCTGCGGAAAGTAACATTCATGGAAGAAAAGTCTGAAGTTTCTGTTGGGGGCAGTGGAGGCCGTCAATTGGTTCCCGGGCTTTTGCTTGTAGGAGATCAGTCTGCCAGTTTCCAGCAGGTATTTGTAATTGTATGAATTTAATAATCGATCATAGTTTGGTGTGTTATTTGTAAGTTTCAGGTTTTTACCGCATGATTAGTAATTAGGTAAAATGTGTTTTAGAATAAATCAAAAGTAAATTCAGATATGTTAAATTCCGGATCTGGCGTCCAAGCTGATGGGAAAAGAGGCGGCCAATCTCAAGTATCTAAAATATCTTCACAAGCAACTCAAAGTGTTCGAGCTAAAGAACAGCTTCTATATCTGGCTCAGCTGCTTGGTGTCCAGGTTCAGTTTTCTGATTTTCCAAAGGCTAACCATGAAATGTACCTCACATTGGTCTCTCTCAGTACACAGCCTCCTCAGGTACAACTACCTTATGATAGATTTTTTTCGGCATGTCTTAATGAAATAGTCTACAGAGGCTAGTTTTGTATGCTTTTTTGTTTAGTTAGAATTCAATAATTTAGTTATTTCCCGTTCTTGTCGTTCTGTATGCTTAGTCCAAATTTCTTAGGCCAAATAATTTGCTTGTATTTGCTTTTTTTTTTTTAGATATTTGCTTTTTGTTGCAGTGTAGAAAATATAACAAGTGGTGTTATCAGAGTATGCGGTGATGGATTTTGTTGATTTATTTCTTTTATAAACAAGTCAATAACACTAAATTATTATAAATACACGGTAACTATTTTTATAA
This sequence comes from Agrilus planipennis, assembly GCF_000699045.2. NCBI lineage: Eukaryota > Metazoa > Arthropoda > Insecta > Coleoptera > Buprestidae > Agrilus > Agrilus planipennis. Next base: position 407,647 of record NW_020438885.1, read on the forward strand.
CAATTTTTAAGAATTTTAAGAAAAAACATTAATTATTATTTAACTGCTTTTAAGTTATTTTTTATCGGATTGATGCTAATTTTGCGTCTTTGATTTAGTACAGTTATGTTGAGTATTTCTTATGGATGTATAAATGAACGTTAAAAGTAATTAAATAGAACGTTTTGTGTAGGTGTGTCATGGAGAGGGTCCTACAACTGAGGCTTCTCATGAAAAGGCTGCTTTAGAAGCACTGAATGTTCTATCTGAGCTGGGATTAGATAATGTAACGCCCAACAAAGAAAGTAATATTGAGGGGTATGTATAATTAATTAATTGATTAATTGTATTGTTACTCTCTTATACGTCTCATTTTCGTGAAATCGTTAATTATAATAATGAAGACACACACCCATTCTGATTTTGAAACAGGATAGATATTAATCAAAATTTTGAGTTTTTTCCACAATTGCGATTGAATTTAATCAAGTTTTTAATTTAGAGTACAGAGTGCAAGCAAGCCTCAAGTAGTGCAGAAAACGCAGATGAATCAAAACGGCATTAAGAAATAGATTACATTATAAATTTTTTGTCTGTACCAATGAAGATATTTTATTAATAACTTATTTATCAAAACCATTTTGGTTTTTTAGAATCTATATTTAATTGTTGTATTTTTAATTTTTGGTTTTCATTGGTACAGAAAGTTTTCAGTTCCATGCGGCCATGTGACATGGACGGAACATGTAGTTATTTACATTAAATTTATGTTTTATATGATTTCATACCATATAAACATTATATGAAATGATTTCATGTTACTGTAATTTGTTGTCATATAGCTTATTCACTTGGCTATATACAGTGCTTCCCATTGGCTTTTTGAGGGCAGAAAGCTCAATAGGGAAACAGTAGTTCAGAATTGATATTTGGGAACTTTACACTCTTAAGATTGTTAAAATTTTGATTAACGTAGAAGTATTTTAATACATTAACATACAAATGTAATCCTAGATGTTTTTAAGCTATGCAATTGTCTATTTAGAGTGAATAGGGCGCAGTTCGTTGTAGTTCGTAGCTAAATAAATGAGGGGCTTAGGCATGATTTAGCGTTTGCCCTTCTATTCGGCATCGTATTTTGCCTGTGTTTACCTTAAATATAAATTATTTGATATAAACGAAATGTAATCAAGTTTTGCCTTACTTCAAACCATAACTGCGCCTTATTATTACAGTATTGATGTTCTCTAGTGCTATGCAATTCTGATCTGCTGATGAGTTAAAATTTCTTTGTAGATTGATTTCAGTATTCAAGGGGCTTATAAATGTGCTTTTAACTCTCCAAATATGTAATCGACAACAAACCTAACCATTACAGTTACTTTGTAATTATTTATTCAGGTTTATTAAAAAAAGATTATGACTAGCTGTAGCTTTAAGTTTTTAATATGTAACATAAGTAAATTTGTATTAATGCATGCTCCATCAGAAATTGAAATCAATAAACATTTTATTTAAATTGGCCCTAATTATTTAAATATGTTGNGCGTTTATAGCTCCACTACATTTTGCCATAAAAATTCATAGAGAACATCGACTTGCACTTCCAGTCCCCAATTTAAAAACGTTTTTATTTCTTAATTGTTAATATTTTCTAAACCCTGGTTTTGAAAGCCGAGTCTAATGATAAGTGAAGGAATTCAAAATTGCTACCGCAGCCTAACTCTCAGAATACTTTGCAGTAATTTGGGTTGCCTATTTAAAGGACCAGCAGTCGTCAGGAGATTTAAAACAATTTGTATTTTAAATTCAAATTATGATGATACCTTCGCGCGAAATGAGGGCGCTGTTGTCGAGTTAAAGATAGAAATACTACAGTACGATTAGAAATTTGTAAGCAACTAAATTTTTGGATTTTAATAAAATAATCTAAATTTATTTGGTACGTAAGCAATCTATAAAAATAATTATGATTTTACAATACCTAACACTTATTGTAAATGAAGTTTTATCAGTTTGTGTTGTATATTTCTGTAATGTGATCATTTTTACGTTGTGTCCCGTACATTACAACTTTTTATACGTTCTCTGCTTATAAATGTGCTTTTAACTCTCCAAATATGTAATCGACAACAAACCTAACCATTACAGTTACTTTGTAATTATTTATTCAGGTTTATTAAAAAAAGATTATGACTAGCTGTAGCTTTAAGTTTTTAATATGTAACATAAGTAAATTTGTATTAATGCATGCTCCATCAGAAATTGAAATCAATAAACATTTTATTTAAATTGGCCCTAATTATTTAAATATGTTGAATTATGGCCCCTGTTGTGTCGCTCCTTATTTTGTGTAATATTTAGTAATTTTTTACAAACCATTGAAAATAAATGTTTAATTGGCTTATATACGAGGGCTGAAGTTTTCTCATATATGCATTTAAAAAATATTGATTGGTACAAAAAGAAGGAGATACGAATTGGTTTCCATTTGGTTTAGACACATTTTTTCAAGTATGTTTCAAACGTGATTAACCAACTAGGTGCAAGTTGTGGTTTAAAGGATAAGATAATTAAGTAAAAAAAGATAAAGATGCACAAGTCTGTGAATAGTATGTAGTCTTATTTTGTGTTACTGCCTTACTAATTAAAACTAACAATCGTTTAGCTCCTGTGTAGACACCACATAACATTCCTATGATTTCTATGGTTGTTACTTACTCGTTTAGATCTATGAAAGCAAAGCTGACCATAATTTGATATTATGAAATTGCAGTTATTGTCAGTTATTAATGATTTGTTAAATGTATTCATTTAATTATTAATTTAATATATTCACTGTTTAGTAATTCAGCAACACGTAATTTCTCACAGTAACAGTAGGTAATTGTAGTTTTTTTGTAATGTATTTCCCATTTTTACCTTATATATTATCTGTATTAAAACCATTCTAGGTGGTTGTTACATGCTTTTATTACTCATTTTATTTATTAACATAATAAAAATGTATGGCTGTAATTGAATTACAGTTGAAAACAAGTTAACGAGATAAACGCCATGGTAAGAACCAAGGAATTACTGTCAGAGCAATCATCCTGACATGATATAGTCAATGTCTACACAAGAGACCACCTATGTAGTGATAACATCTTTAATCAAGAATAGCGGTATGTCTATTATTCTCATAACAAAGAAACTATTATATTATCACAACCTTAACAATAGTTATTTTGTTTACATTTTCTTATTAGCAACATACTTATTTGTTTTGTTATGTATTTTTGCAGTTTGAACAAGTGCTAAAGCCTTCTACAGAAAGAAAAAATCAGTTAACGTTGATGATCCTTCGATTAATCAAGGTAAGATTTACATGTTTAGTAATTTACTTTTTACTTATTTTACAGTCATGTTTTTGCTTATTACTGTCACTTATTTGTTAAATAACATCTAGTAAGTATTAAGAAAAAGAACTGTAATTGATTTTTAAAATTGTCTTTATAAAGAAATTACTAATTTTTGACTTCTGTAAAAAAGATACTTCAGTATCCTTAATATTTATTTTTGGGGTAATTGTCTTATGATAAATTATTATTGGAGTCTTTTATTTAACGTTACTTAATGAAATTTATTAATTAATTCGTACAATAATTGAGTTTTTTAGGCGTTTTCTTAATGAATTTTTGACTCTTAACCTTTGTTATAAAAAAATCATACCTTAATGTTAAATAAAAAAACAACCAAGTAAAGGTTTCTGATTAAAAGTATACACCATCATTTTGCGTTAAGGTGTTCCGGAATACCTAGAAAAATTGATTTCTTGACTATAGTCAACACTAAAGAAGCCTTTTCATCTGGCTTGTTTTCTATTTATCATTGATACTATTGGGGAAGAATTAATAACTAATTCATACTGTAAGTTTTATTTTTTTTTTCAGTAAATATAGAAAATAGATTTTTGAAGTAATTTTTTTTATGTAGTTTATTATCTTTTTTTGTTGAAACCGTGCACATTCATTTATGTTAATTATTTTGTAGTTATATATAAGTTGAAACTTTGAAATGTTTCAAAATTAATTTTTATTGTCTTATTAGAAATGCAGAATAACTAGAAAAACGGTGAAACCTAAAATCTCTTTAGGTTTAGTCTTTCATTTTGAACTTGGCTCATTTCCGTTAACTTATTGAATAATTTGAAATAATTCTGTTATGCAGTTTACCATAAACAAATTACGAACGATTAACTTTTGCAATACATATAAAAAACATAAACAAATGATGATCCTGCTTTTGGTGCAGTTTTCGTTCATGAATAGCTTAGATGTATTTAAAAGGATCATTTTTTACTTATTTTTCAATCTTATTATGAACAATTAGCGAATTATTAATTCTTGTAATTGATAAATGTTTATTGTAACTAATTTCATTTAAAATCAGTTCATTGAGGGTCACATTCTGCAACTAATTTAGGTAATAATACTTAATAACAGTTAAATTAATATTTGCTGATTTTGCCACAAAAATTCATAGAGATCATCGATTTGCACTTCCAGTCCCCAATTTAAAAACGTTTTTATTTCTTAATTGTTAATATTTTCTAAACCCTGGTTTTGAAAACTCTCAGAATACTTTGCAGTAAATTGGGTTGCCTATTTGAAGAACCAGCAGTCGCCAGGGGATTTAAAAGAATTTGTATTTTAAATTCAAATTATGATGATACCTTCGCGCGAAATGAGGGCGCTGTTGTCGAGTTAAAGATAGAAATACTACAGTACGATTAGAAATTTGTAAGCAACTAAATTTTTGGATTTTAATAAAATAATCTAAATTTATTTGGTACGTAAGCAATCTATAAAAATAATTATGATTTTACAATACCTAACACTTATTGTAAATGAAGTTTTATCAGTTTGTGTTGTATATTTCTGTAATGTGATCATTTTTACGTTGTGTCCCGTACATTACAACTTTTTATACGTTCTCTGATAGTCAAAGATGATTATAGTTAAATATGCGGACAAAAAACTGTTAGTTTTACTTGGGAAGATTGTGATGAAAGTATAAAAATGTAATAAAGCAATAATAGTCAAGAAGATAGATGCTTGTTAATCAAAAATAGCGATTGATAAAGAATAAAAGTAATGTACTTTATTTTTTTAGTAAGCATATAGTAACAACGATATGAATAAAGCAATGAATTTAATTTTTAATTTTCTGTCCAAAGATTAAGTTTTTTTTAACAGCTACTTCTTTTGTAGGCATCGGAAGTCTTCAAAAAGTATTGTATTTTCAAAAAATCCGTGTTTTTAAATTACGTGCCAATAAAAATAAACGAAGTTTTAGTTATATAATTCTTTAAAGAAAATAATATACAAATGAAAATGATAATTTCCCACTCTTATGCCAATGGAAGGTGCTTATCAATTTTTTCACAACGCGTTTATAACTAAAACTTCTTACGTTCCTGTAGGTATTTAGGTATTTAAAGAAAACCAAAAGATAACATAGTACATAAAAGTACAAACTAATTGCAAATTTTAGCTGGTTACCTATCCATTTAGAAATGCTCCAACTTTTTTATAACTAAAATCCACAGATCAGATAAATTCGAGTGTAAATTAATTTATTTATCCTGTGGTCTAACGTTATTTATCGTATTTCCTACATGAAGGCCATTAATAATTTGGGAACAGGAAATTTAAACCACAGAAATCGTTTATTAATAGGCTAAATAAACTTTAAATGTTTACATTTATTGTTTAAATAACAATAAGGTACTTCTTAAATGTTATACTGCAATTACTAAGTTTCTTAATTTCATT
>NW_020438885.1:415951-417659 GCF_000699045.2 Agrilus planipennis
GTTTTAGCTGTTAACCTTTCATCTTGGAGGCTCTTGTAGTTAATTAAGGTGAGCATGCATACTATATTTTCTATATGTAGTGTGTTTATTTGATATTAACAAAGAAAAAGATTCAGCATTACTTTAACAGTGTATCGTGCACATTATTTACTTAATACTTAATTAATTATATCTGAACACTCATAAGATTTCATTTTACAGGAACATTAGAAGAACTCCGGATACCATTAAATTATGAAATTTTGGAGCATTGGTTGTATTAGTCCTCTTGCCCTGGAAACTAGCTGTGCCCATGGTTCTAAAGAAAGCATGAAAGTGCTTTTTTTTTCATTAGAATGAAGACAGTGTGCTGAAAAAAGATTTATGACAACGAACTGGTATGTAACAGTATCAGTTAAAAATAGTAAATGATATCTTTAGATAACTTCAATTTCTTAGACATTTGTAACTTGCTTCAATAGACAACTTTTAAACAACGTTTTAGAAATTGCAGAAGCAGATTTAATGTGGAACAGATCTTTCCATTAGTGTGCATGTTACTGATTTATTTGATTTAAAAATGATCATTAATTATTTTTTTCTTGCCTGTTTCTATATAGATTGTCCCACAAATGAGAAGGAATTGCAGTCAATTTTGGTGCTACTAAAACAACCGATGCTTTTGACGTCTTCACCTTGCAACATTATGCAGTTATTTTTTGCCGTAACAATGGGAGGCAATTGGAAATGAATTAATTTGGAAGCAACCAGAACAACAAATTATCTGCAGTGGTATCCTTTCTAGATTTGGTTGGTTTGCTCATCACACTGGTAGACTTTAGAACGCCACTTTCTACAATTAATTATGGTAAGAGTAAATGACTTCATTATTATTAATTATTCTGTATTATTCTGAATTGAATTTCTATTAACAATTACCTATTGTCAACAGTATAAATTGAGGTTATTGTGCATTTATATCTTGACAGATAGTTATTTCCCACAGAATAAATTGACATTTATCATTGATTTATCTATGGAGTTTATCTATCTATCGATTTTCTATTGTCTGCATCGTAAATTGACGTAATATTTGACACTTATGTATGTCGCGTTCTATGGTTGTGATGTAAAATGGCGTAATGTTTGTTATTTTATTATTCAACTATTTTACTTGCTGTTTGATGCGTTTTTATTTGTGTTTCTTAATTATGAGTGTAATTAATATGTTTTTTATCCATTTCTGCAGGTTATACAATAAATGAGAGAATTAATGTGCAGTTTGGTTATACTGAAACAGCCCAAGTCTACAAGGGTGTGGTCTTTCCTGGATTATATTCTTGATTTGCTGTTTCGTCTTCGCCTTGTAACATCATGCAGTTAATTTTCAACCCATGAGCGAGAGCAACTGGATATTTATTTGAATTCCACCGAAATAAGAAATTCTCTGCTACAGTATCCTTTCTGGAGTTGGTTTACTTTTCGCACCTGTACACTTTGGAATGTTACGTGCTATAATTAATTAAGGTGAGAATACTTGATATAATTAATTTTAATTGCTCTTTATTAATCTGTTTGCCACCGTATCTGTTTCAGATCGACGTTGGAGAAGACAAAGATGACCCAGTAGTTGAAATAGTTCTTTATCTTGCATGCTCTATCTAGTAGAATTCATTAAGTTCATTTTATTCAAATTAATTTTTTATTTTGCATGTTTTTTTTTGTTTTT
>NW_020438885.1:418563-419078 GCF_000699045.2 Agrilus planipennis
TTTCCATTACTTTTCGACTAACCCTCGTATTTGGCTCAAAACTGAAAATTTTCATAAATTTCAACATTTGTATTAGGAGAGCATAAGTTGCATCGGGTCTTTTTCAAAAAACAACTCGAATTTTCCATTACTTTTCGACTAACCCTTGTATTTGGCTCAAAACTGAAAATTTTCATAAATTCCAACATTTGTATTAGGAGAGCATAAGTAGCATCGGGTCTTTTTCCAAATTCAGAAATAAAGCGCGAGATTAACTTCAGATTTCTTTCAAATTGTTCAGCTTTTATTCAAATTGTTCAGCTCCTGAACACACGATGGCTCTGGTTATTTTCAAAACTTGACACAATTACCTTTCTTTTTACAGTATTTGTGCTATTCGATTCTTTACTGTTGTTTAAGACAGAATAAAATAAAAAAAAAACATACTTTATTTATTTATTTATTTAAATACCAAAGAATGATAATACACTCAAAATACATTTATTATTTAGAAATACAATTTACATTTATTATAA
>NW_020438885.1:419396-444602 GCF_000699045.2 Agrilus planipennis
TTGAAAGATTAAGGAGAAAAAAGGCTCCCTAACCTTCTGTGGCCTCCGCATCTCCCCTTATAGCCACCCTATCCACCCAAATTAATTTTAAAAAACAAATATTTAATTTAAATTTATCATTTATGCCAAAAGATCAATTTAGAAACATTTTAACTGTCATTCTAAGTTACTATTACATAATATAACAGTTCGTAAAGTAATAAACAAAACACCTGCAAAAGAAAGACAAGAAAACACATGAAATTTCAAAGAAAATACAATAAAAAGCAAACAATATGATGCCTTCGTCTTCTTCATGTAGGATATACGATAAACAACCTTAAACCACACGATAAATAAATTAATTTACACTCGAATTTATCTGATCTGTGGATTTTAGTTATAAAAAAGTTGGAGCATTTCTACATGCATAGGTAACCACCTAAAATTTGCAATTAGTTTGTACTTTTATGTACTATGTTATCTTTTGGTTTTCTTTAAATACCTAAATACCTACGGAACGTAAGAAGTTTTAGTTATAAAAGCGTTGTAAAAAATTGATAAGCACCTTCCTTGACATAAGAGTGGGAAATTTTCATTTTCATTTGCATATTATTTTCTATAATGAATTATATAACTAAAACTTCGTTTATTTTCATTGGCACGTAATTTAAAAACACGGATTTTTTAAAAATACAATACTTTTTGAAGACTTTAATGTGAAAATTCATTTTCGATTTTCCATCCACTACAAACTTCCTCAAGTTNTAAAACTAACAGTTTTTTGTCCGCATATTTAACTATAATCATCTTTGACTATCAGAGAACGTATAAAAAGTTGTAATGTACGGGACACAACGTAAAAATGATCACATTACAGAAATATACAACACAAACTGATAAAACTTCATTTACAATAAGTGTTAGGTATTGTAAAATCATAATTATTTTTATAGATTGCTCACGTACCAAATAAATTTAGATTATTTTATTAAAATTCAAAAATTTAGTTGCTTACAAATTTCTAATCGCACTGTAATATTTCTACCTTTAACTCGACAACAGCGCCCTCATTTCGCGCGAAGGTATCATCATAATTTGAATTTAAAATACAAATTGTTTTAAATCTCCTGACGACTGCTGGTCCTTTAAATAGGCAACCCAAATTACTGCAAAGTATTCTGAGAGTTAGGCTGCGGTAGCAATTTTGAATTCCTTCACTTATCATTAGACTCGGCTTTCAAAACCAGGGTTTAGAAAATATTAACAATTAAGAAATAAAAACGTTTTTAAATTGGGGACTGGAAGTGCAAGTCGATGTTCTCTATGAATTTTTATGGCAAAATGTAGTGGAGCTATAAACGCCAACCAAGCCTTTTTAGAAAAAATTTGATAGACTAATGTTCACAATTACCTACAACCCCAACAAAATGACCTATATAATAATCTAACGATATTATGCAAATAAGTAGCATATGCTTGTCATCCTAAGCATTATGTTCTAAGACGTCTAAATTGACAACAGATTAATAACGTATAATTAATGTTAATTTAACTGTTATTAAGTATTATTACCTGAATTAGTTGCAGAATGTGACCCTCCATAGTTCACATGTGTGAAAAACAAAGCAAACTCAGAAACGATCCCAATGCAGACATCGCAATCGTCATCGCTAGAGTCAAAATTAAATTCCCAATCTCTCTCATTTATTGACGAATCTGTAAAAACGGACAAAAAAAAACAATTACCTACTTTTAATCAATAATATTTTAAAGAAGACTGCTAATTTAATAGATACATGATGTACCCTTCATGACTCTTGCAATTTAAACATGTGTAGTTGTGATGATGATTGTTGACAATTAATTACCACAAATGAACAAGTAGTCCCTTTGTACTGGATATTTTCACAGTTCTCCGGAATACTGCTACTTCTGGAAAGGAGTATGACTATTACAATCAACTCCCCATAACATATGGCCAACGGCGTCCAAGGGTTTATTTTACTTAACTTTGAAATAGTGTAACCTGTATTCACTGCAGAATATTGTAATTTGGAATCATCTCTCATACTGTAAATAGGTCTGAAACAAAATGAAGATGCATGCAAAATGTTTTACAATTAGTTAAAAGATTATTCAAACTTTAGTAAGTGAAAAAGATTAAATTTAAAGAGAGAGATTGCTATCATAAACATATGTAGCATGCCGAGCATATGCAACTCAACATACACTGCGTATATCCAGAATGCATAAATACGTAAATTTAAATAAAATTAATGTTGAAACTTTGTTGAACACTTGAAAAGCTAAAAGTTATTACCTAAAAATGTGTGTAAAAGTTTTCGATGCCCGTACTTTTTGAGTAGAGCTTGAAATAAATGAAATACAAATTTTTAATGCAGTCCTAAACACAACAATTTACTCGTTAATGTTTAAATTGTTTTCAAAATTCTAAGTGAAGGTAACAATTTTCGTAAGGAGTTGAAACAATAAAGGTTTTTAATTGAGGAAAGATATTTCAATTTCTTTCTCAAAAGCTGAAAATCTATTATGTATTAAAAAGATGATTAAAGTTTTTATATTCTAGAGAGTATAATTTTGTAAAACGTAAAAAACTAATAAATGAATCAATTTTAATTAATAAATGAAGAATTCATATAAACAGATTTTAATCGTACACTGGCTGTTTTAATAAAGACATTAAAAATCATACACGATGCCTTTCATTAACGCTTTTACTAATAAAATGGAGATAAACATTGAAACTAATTATTCATTCAAAATTCGTACTTCTAAAATATTTTCAAGCCTTCAGTATACCTTGACCGATAAAATTCATATCCGCATTTTTATAATCTAGAAGCCACTAAGAAGTTTAAATAGTATTTTGATTGCCAACTTGTGTTTGTATTAAAACACTTAGTGGAACTAAAGACCTATTAAACTTTATTTTCCTTAGTTATTTTTTATCTGAAGAAGGCAAATTTTAAAGTGATACTGTATATAGAGGAATTTCTATCTTTGCACTTTATTCAAAGTATATTATTCTTTCTGAAATTCAAATGGAAAATAAACTTAAAATAAACCAGAGTCGGATCCAGCAAATATTATGTATGCATTATAAAACTTTTTACTTTCTCAAAGAATCAGGAATTAAAAATTTCAGTGATCTTGCTTTTTGCTTCTTTAAATATTCATACCGTATTGATTCGACTAGTGATTTGCAAGAATTTTTGAAAAAGTCTGCAACTCAAAAACGACTGAATGTGAAGTCTCTATTTTTCATTCTTACATTGTATATAATGTCGAACCTTCAACTTCGTAAATTCGCCACTGATGATGACGATCTTGAACTTGGCTTAGTTACATCAAATAATACAATATACGCTGTAATTCTTATTTTTTTCGTATATGTAATATCCCAAGGGTGGCCTCATACAAAATTGAAGAGAATATTCCACCTCCAAGGTTGAAAAATTGGGAGGTTTTTTAACTTTTTAGTTTGTTTTATATATACACTAGTGGCGAGTTAATAACAGAACATAGGAAAATTCTATTACGTGCCATTATCAAAATTAAATCTGTTAACGATAATAATAAATAATAAAAATAATGCAATTAAAACAATAACAACTGTATTAATTTCTAAAGGAAAATTTTTGATAGTTAAATAGAAGAAAATCCGCTTACCGTAATATAATCGATATTTTCGTTAATGTTATGAAATTACTGAAACGTTTGATTAATTTTCTATGAGTTATTAATAAAAGATAATGTCAGAATTTTCCTTGTAGCGTTTGTACAGCAAGAAGGTATTACATTTTTAACACAACGGTGTAAAAACACACCATGGTATTGAATATGAATTCTTGAAAATTAACCGGCTTGGCTCAAGGAAATTTTACGGTGATTTGAGGGTAAGGCGAATCTAATTTCGAAAATAAATGAACAAGCAGCAAACGATAATTATTAGTGGAAGAATTGATGGTTGCAATCCGTAGGGACACTTTTCCTTTTTTGTTGCGCTTCTCAGAAAAATTATAGATTGTTAGCCTAACTGGGGATTTATGATATTTACCTTCCAATATTATTACTTTATTACAACCATTTCTACCCTTGAGAGGTACATTTCTTTTCGCACTTCTTTTCCTATAATTGCCCAATAAATCTACCCTGTCGTTTACCGATGGTTACAAAATGGTACGATTATTGTGAAAAGAATAAACCAGAAATGTCGTGAGGACAAAATAGATTAAGCTTTTTGAAGGTCATTTTAAAATCCCCCAAACAAAATAGGTACGCGATAACATTTGTAATTGTATTTAGGATAAGTAATTGAGTACTCGAGAAAATCTCCAAATTATAATTTTTAAGTCGCTCTCATTAACAATTTGCTTGTAATAGTTAAGCAGGTACTCACAACGTAAGCAGGTTTTATTTTTATTATTATTAAATAGATACTTGCCGTAAACTATATATAAATAATATATACTAGTGGCGGACTGGGAACTGAACGTGATATAGGAAAAATCGTACTAGTACCTTCAGCCATTTTTCAGCATAAATAATTAAGTATTAAAAGTCCAGTAAATACAAGTTTTTTGAGAGTTCGGTTAGTTTAGGTCTTTAGGATAGCTTTCTTATAAGCAGGCGTGGTTAAAAAATATATATTCCACACATTTTCCAAATTGTATTATATTTTCGTTTGTGCGACATATGTAACGTCTACGTTCGGTGAACCCTTTACCATACCTGTATATTACAAATGTACGTGCACATTTGTGCAAGGCTTAAAAGTGATGAAATTTGCAATGACTAACTCCACCAACTATAAATACAACACGGTGCACACACATTTTAAATACATACCTATATATTTGTATATATATATATGTATATTAAGTCCGTTAGTTTTGAGAATGAAGAATCTTTGATAACTGTACAGTAGCATAACTGTTACTCACTTTTTACGTTTAGCAATGCTATTACTTTCTTGTCGCAAATGCACAGGTAGGTCAGATCCTGAATTTCATTTTTTTTATTATATATTTATCGGTATACTTTCATACTTCATATTCATTAATTATCTCTATGGCCGACGGTTCAAATTCGCACTTTTTGACTGAATATTCTTTCGGTGTAAAGAACTGCAATTACCTTATTAACCGATTATACATATAATAAAATATAATATGTACTTTACAATTATGTATAATAAGGAAGAATAAATAAAACGTAAACAGATAAATGCCTCTCATTGTTTATACACGTATGTATATTAAAATAATGCCACAAGTCTACGTATAAGAAGGTATTGTAATTATAAATATCTGTATTCGAGATAAAAACAAGAAATAGCGAAATCTTATGCAATTATGAAATTATGTGTGAACATACGTGTGTTTGTTTAAAACTTATGTACCCACACTATATTTCTGTACACATGTATGGAATTAAACAGGCAATGTAGAAAGAACTAGAAGGTGAAATTGATTGTCGTATAAATACAAGTCTTCGATAACTAGGATATACGACTTTTACAACCACCACCGTAGTTTTTGGACTAATTTTGGACAACAGTACATATGTTATTACAACACAAGTGCAGTGATTCTACGTACAGTGTATACTACGTATAGATGGATAGATAAAATGTAAAATTGAAAATAAATACTCCCTTAAATAATTTCACAATTTCTCGCAATCGCATTGTTTGTGACGAACTTTAGAATCAGGTGAAACTGTTAAAAGTAGGCTACCGATTTTGACGCATGTGAATATGCTTGGGAACTCCTATAGTCCAAATTCACACGATTACTTACTATATGTATAAATATGAGGACAGAATGTAGAATAAGGCACAGTTGCATAGGTGCTCCTATTTTTTTGCTTGATTGTTAGAAGAACTGAGAGAAATAATAACATTACGTTGTATGTATTCCTATCAATGCCAAAAAAACTAAGTTTGTCGCTTAATAATCACTACCAATATGAAGGGGTTTGTCCTGATCCCCCGAATAATTCACTGACAATCAACGCATGTACCACAGGTAATATAAAATGCTCGTTAAACATAGAACAAACAGTACATATGTAATTTTGAACCACGTCCTAAACTATTCTATTTTTATTCGTTCGCATGGAATTCCATTATATAACAACTTTAAGGGATGTAGTGGATGATACCCTTGTAATTTTAAAAATAATATAGTACCTACACTATATGTTCCCCTCATACAAAGTGACAGCCCTGCAGCATACAGTAAAAACAATGCAGTTAATTTAAAAATAAAAAAAGGCCTTCGGATATAGCCTACAAAAAAAGGAAATAAAGAAGCAACTAGAAATTAGGACCGAATCACCGAAACAATATAACTTTTTTTGTACAAAAAAATGCTTGTAAATTACGTAGGATTATTTTTGTTAGTTTTTGACCCTCTCCCCTCCTATATAGGACAAAATAAGAATAGGCCGACCCCCTCCGTCCTGATTAATATTTATTACGTAACAATCAAAAGGAAAAAAATGAATAGGTACAGGTTCGGTTTGTTTTAATGTTTATTTTTCAAAGTAAGTAATTTTTAGGAATGTTTATTTGTATTTAGAAAGGTCATGGTAATTTTTACTTATTGGTAGTAATAAACTTTGCTTTAATCATTCATCTTTACCTATATAAGATTTTCAGTGCAGACTTCCCGAGCTTTTTCAAAGTATAATTTTAAGTTTGGGCATTTTTGTGAGATTCCCTCCCAACCCCTTGTAAGAAAAATTAAAAGATGGTCGACCCTTCTCCCCCTATAAAACAAATAGGTAATAGCGCGGTCAATCAAGATTGTTTCTAAGTTTCCACAGCCCAAGACGCCTTGAGTTTCGCAAAAATGACAATATAAAACCACAAGTACGTATATAATCTCCAATAACTTGATTTCCATGATAATATTGGTATATTACACGTTAGGGAAAGTAACGAATGTCTCAGACCGCATGTTTATTTCCTCCCTTGGTACGTGTTACGTTATTTTTCAACATCCTTCGTTCAAGAAGTGAAATTTTCTTGGGTACATCGAGAGAAAAATCGCAAAAGCTCTCGAACATATACATATACATACCCTCGGTCAATAACTGCGACAAGGCAACAAAAAAATTTTCTTTCAAGACGTAATATTTGAGTTATTTAATGAAAGCGCAATTAGTCGTTATAGAATTGTAAATAACAGAGTCAAAAATAAATCGTACTGCATATCAGATTGCAGAAATAAGTATGTCCTACTTGTACCTGATGTAAAGACAAATTTTATTATGAAATAACGAAAGTGATACATACACGTTAAGTACTTTTTGTGTCGTTGAATTGACCGAAAGGAAAGTTGAGCTACTTTACTTTTTCCCGATTAACAGGAATAAAAACCATGTCACACATTTATTGTGAATTTCTAATGCAGATTATTCACTAGCGATCGGTAGGTCTAAACATACATATTATACGTTCTTGGTCACATGAACCAGACACATTCAAGTCCCGCATGATCACTGGCTTTTTACTTCATTGACTAATTAATTAATTAATCGTAATACCGTAGGTACATATACGGTTAATAAAATAATAACTAGCATATAAACCATTCAAATTAAAATATGTGTTTTTTTTTTGAGATATTATTATACTAGTAGCAGGTTTTATTTTTTGACAATTATCTTGTTTTAATTTAACATCTATAATCGTAATGTTAATTTTTGAACTTACTCCTATTTACCACGTACAGCATAATCAAACATTGACTAGGTATGCAAAATAAGTTTAGCGTTTACGTAAGTTTTTCTACAACTTGTTAACATTCTCCAATATTCTAGAGCGTGATGAAATTTATTAATTCATTTTCTATGAAAAGTCATGTGCATTTTAGTTTTCGCGTAACTTTTATTTAAAATATTGTCTTTTTATATGATTAATAAAAGAAGCAATATCATAACACCTATACGTTACACTACATAAACTCATGAATGAATATTGAATTTTTATAATAAGATACTAGTTCTTTACCTAAGTATTTTTTGTTTCAAAATTTCATTTACGCTGAAAAAAAAATTTCTAAAGCAACCAACAGATAAAATATTTTTATTAATAGCAATTTAAAAAGGGTCTCCAACGGAAATAACATTCAAATAAACCATTTTATCTCAACATTTTTGTGCTTTTTAAGGTATAAATTAGTTTATTTTATAGAATTTTATTTAGCTGCTGATTTTAACTTGCGGTTAGCAACGTAAAGTTAAAATATAAATATATANTATATTAAGTGGAATAATTTCTATTAACAACAAATAAAAAATACCTGCATTTTAAATAGAAATAACTTATGATAGTTCATTTGTACGAATACTTGTATATTTATGTAATGTGAGAATAAATTTTGAATGAAATTTAAACAAAAAGAAAACGCTTGCCACACGCTTGTAATAAATGATAATATTTGCACATATTCTTTTTTAATCATGTATTATTCGTATAGTATCAAATTACAGAAATGAATTATTGGTATGTCGAGCAGTAACTAAACTGTAAATTAAGACTCTTCTTCATGTTAACTATGGACTATATAATATTTCGTCTAGACAATAACTTCCTCTTTTAAGTAATATGAACGGTAATTTTAAAGGCAATTAAGTCGTCCTTGAATTCAAAAAGAAATTGCAAATACACCTTAATCATCAAAAGACCTACGCTATTCAACTCTGCCACAGTAAATTAAATACTCCTAATTAAATTTGAAAACACAAAAAACATTGAAAATAAATTAGGTATAGTTAAATTTATTCAAATTAGGAAAAACAGGTTTAGTTATAAATCTGATTCCACTTTAATAATTTAGGAAGAAAGAAACTTGGCAGATAATTCGGCTGGGGTGGTAATTTCCACATAAAGAATATTAAAATGTACTCTGTCCTTTCCAAGCTTTATAAAAAATAACCCCTACAGCATAATAGATTACTCAAACTGTTTACAAGAAGTGTTATTGATGAATGAATTTGAAAGGATTGTTTACTTCGATATTTATATAAATATTTCCTGTAAACTTTAGGGTTATTGCATCACAAAAATTGTAAGCACTTTTCAAATGCCGCCAAAATTCTACCCTTCCGTCGACTTAATGAATGAATAGTTTTTAAAACAAAGTGGTAGGAAGTAAATATTTTCATTCATAACGCTTAATTGTTTTAAATTGCATAATAATAAACAATACTGCGTTAATAAAGCAAACTCAAAATAAAAGTGAAACAATAGAGCAATATCTTAACTAGTCATTAATTGTTTAAAAGACGCACTAATAATATAACCAACCGCAAAAAAAAATAAACAAGAAAATGGAAATCCTGAAATTTACTCTATAGTGTAAAAAGTTTTTTATTTTTAATTTAATTTAAAGCGTCTTTAGCTAGTTTTATTACAATTTGCTTTTTGCCACCCTATCCACCCAAATTAATTTTAAAAAACAAATATTTAATTTAAATTTCAAGTCTTGTAACAATATGCTTATTACCATAAAACTTCGTACAACTTATTGTATAATTTTATTATCCTTCGCAGAAAGTATTATTCCTATTGTACATACAATTTGTATATTTTAAAAATTAATATCATTTATTACTTATTACTATATTATACCGCGCAGAGCCAACTGTTTGCTGCAGATGTTTTATAATTTCGTGGCGAAATAGAAAAAATTGTAATTGTCTTATTACTTATGTATACCTACACCTATAAGTATTAATAAAATTAAAACTTACCAGACTAACAATGAATTAATCGATGGTTGTTTTCAGTACGGATTACCTAAAAAAAATAGAGAAAAAGGTCAGTAGGTATCAAAAAATATAGGGCATAATAAAGAAAATGTGGGAATTATTTTTTATGACGCCTATAAAACATTTAAGGTAATTTAAATATGGTTTTATCTCTAGAACATGTCTAGATAAAACTCGAATTCCAAGCATAGTTTCGGCCTGTCGAGATTCTTTTATTTGTAGAGCATCAATAATTAGTTTTATCAAAATGAAAATATTATAATAAAAATATGAAAAGTCGTGTATTACGAACCGTTGTAATGTATTAACAGTAATAAATTAAGACTTGCTGGTAGAATTATTTCAATGCTCCACAGCCTACTAGCTGTACTATTCAACTCCTTTCACTTGACCCTAACCTAGCTCTTCCTGCTTACTATTTTGTTTTCGATGTGAAATGTAAATTTTCTAGATGATTAGTAAATAAACTCGCGGAATGTTTAGTGTCTTAACTACTATATAAGGAATTTGATAATTATCGTTAGCCGTAAATAAAAACCGCCCTACACACCGCCGACCAGTTAATAGACTTTGACTTGATAATTTATATTAAAAGAGAAAAAAAAAATGACCACTGTTTAAATTTTAAATTCGAAAAATTGCTAGATACCTATATGCAAATTTAAAGTTCGGTTCGGTGGCTTGACAAATTCTCATGATTTACATTTTTTATAATTCATAACGTGTACTCTCTTATGCAAAGAAGAAATATTTATTTTGTAATCATTTTTAAAACAGAATATTTAAATTAGGTATACACTACCGTAACATAAATTAGTTTCTGAAATGTACGAACTGAGAGAGCACAACCTATTTGTAAAAAAATTTTAATCAGTTGAAAACGAAAAGCGGAAAGAATTCTTAACTTTTACTTTATTGACCAGATATTATTACAGAAGTTAAGTAAGGAAGAAGAAGTAACTGTAAAGGCCAGTTCAAGTTCGACAAATACCAGTTTGAAAGAAAAGAGACGCTCAATAGGTTCCAAATTATTATTGAAAATCAAAATTGTTTAGTAAGCATTCCATTACTTTTACTTTATCGCCCTGACAAACGTAAAAGTAACAGTAAATAAAAGGCTTACTATGTTGTTTAATCTTTAAATATATAAAGGAGCTATAAAAATTCTCCACGAGTTGTTAAGAACGTTCAAGTATTGAATTACCGTTATATCATTGTATGTACTCCCATGTTTTTTTAAGTTTCATTGTTTTTTTATATTTTTCATCACAAACGTGGAAAAGTTAGCGTTTTAACCCCGTCTACAGAATATAGGCGCTTACGATTAATCTTAATAACAACATTACTTCATTATCTACTTTTACATACTTTTCCTGGATTTTAAATACATATTTAATTAATAATCTGTTAATAAGTTAAGGTAATACACAAAAAATAATCTATGACAATTATTTAGACAAAATAACCAATGCTCCCAGGGACGTAGGTGCGAATAGCCAAAGGCCAAGCATTGATATTTCTGGTCCATGTCCTGATTCCCTATGAATATTAACATATTCCAATATAGCGTAAAATTTCACGTAACCAGTCTATAATAGTACGCTGTTTGAACTGAATGATGCAAAAATATCTATTACTTTGTCCAAATCGAGAGCTCGAATGCTAAATTACTTGTAAGATATGGATAAAGACGTGATTTATTTGAAATACTTGCTATAAAAATGTAAATACAAAATACCTATTCCTGTTTCGCATTTAAATACTTTGTAATAATTACTTATATTATATTAACAATCGTTGACATAAAGGCTATCTTTAATCAAAATGTGTCTCTAGCCACAACTAGAATGAACTGATGTTTGTTATTTCTAGTTTTACCTAGTTAAAATTAGAATTGACTAAAGAGGAATGCTAACGCTAGTTTTTTCTACTTTAGATAGATCGCATTTTAACTGAAATAGGGTTTTTCGTAACATATATTTTAAAATTATATTTTCAAGTATATAAGGAAACCAATATGTATTATATGGCTTAGGTACATGTGGTAATTAATTCAAAATTAGAATTCATACAAACACAGAAAGTTCAGAAACCGGTCAACATGTGAATTTTCCGCGTTATACACCGTAAACATTTTTCGGTTCTTGGGTAATGGGCCGGATTTCTACGTAACACGTTATTTAATTTAAATTTCAAGTCTTGTAACAATATGCTTATTACCATAAAACTTCGTACAACTTATTGTATAATTTTATTATCCTTCGCAGAAAGTATTATTCCTATTGTACATACATTAATCAAAATTGCAGATAAAACGATGAAAAACCTAAAATATTCCAGCATGACACCTTTAAATGTTTTAAATATGGAATTTTGGGTTTTAGTGTTTGGTATAGCTTGTTTGGTCAGAGTATTTGACAAGGGCGGTTTGACAACAGCAACAAATTTTCCTTCATTAACCTGAGGTAGTTCATAGTGGGTAGAAAATTGAAAATGAATTTTCACATTAATAATGATATTAACCACAATTAAATGTCAAAGTGTTTCATATATTTAGTGTTATTCACCATAAGCACCACAGAACTCCGTTTGATTTTCATCGATGTAAACTTTAAGTTTCATATCCCTCAAGACGTTTTATGTTCCACAAAAAAAGACAATGTGAAACCACAATATATAATAATCTAACATAACACAAAACGCCTTGAATTTCGTGATAATATTAGTAAGTATATACCACGCACCTAGGCAGGAAAAGTAGAGAATGTGTCAAACCGCATGTTTATTTCCTACCTTTCCTTTTCGACTAGGAAGTGAAATTTTCTTGGGTCTTAGGTATGTAATTTAGCAATCATGTTCATCGCAAAAGCTTTAGGTTTGGACAAACTAAAAGACATGCTTGTACCATTAAATAAAATTTTCTACTGTATGTGAAGATGAACATGTACTTGCGGTTTTAAATTTTGCATTAATATTCGATGCATGAACTTTAGCTCACCCGGGTTACGTTACTATAGTGTTTAAATAAGCATTACACTATAGGTACATCGTGGTTGGACTGTGGAAAATGTTATGTGAGAAAAATCGAATTAGATTAAAAAAGAAAAAAACAAATAAAAAACTAACTGAACTAAAGGAAAATTAGTTATAGTTCGGGAACTTTCTCAAACCTTTTGGAAAATTCTAAAACTTCTTCGAACCCTATAGATGTAGGCCATTCAGGAAAAATGTGTGACATTTTGTAATGTACTGGCCAAACGTTCTAACTCAATAAACATCTTTCTACTGACTTTTTATATGGAGTCCTTTGAGGCGATAGTCTATTAACCCCCATATGTTTGAAATCGACCTCTGAAAAATGAAACTTTCACGGACGGGGGAGTTATCGATACTGCGACTAGTCAGAGTCTTTTACAGAGGGGACAATGAGCTTGCAAGGGGTAGTGCCCCCCTTGCCCCTACTTATCTACGTTCATGCCGTTTTTCTAGATACAAAGCGGGGTCTTTTTTAATTAAAAATTAAGCCACAGTTATGTTTTTGTTATATTCAGAACAAATCTAATTCGATTTTTCTTATACAAAAATTGTACAATTTTATGTTCTAATAGATTAAGAGAATAGTCATAGAAAGATCGTAAGAAAATTGAGAAAATATTGAAACAAAACTGCATAAAGTACTCACAACAATCCGACATCGTGAACATTGCATAACGGAAACTCTGCATAATGTGAACAGAATATTCATTACACAACTCTACCGTACACCGTGAAGTAACTAATATTCATTGGCCTTAAAAATTAATATTAAGCATCTGTTTTTTAATTACATTTTGTTAAATGTCGTGAAGAAATATATTTTACAACTGAAAGAGCGAGTATCTAGTAATAATTTCTGTAACAACACTCGCAGTTATTCTATTTTAATAAAAGGGCAGTTTCTGTTTTACCCCAGATAAGAATTAGTTATGTGCATCAAATTCCGTAGTATTACCGTGCGAACTTTCGATCGTTGTATATGCAAAACTGAGATATGTACTTCCCTGACATAAATGTACACACACGTATGTCTTAAACAGGTTCTTGTAACATTTTTAATTATACCAAGAATGGCCAATCTTAGCAAAATTACGTCACGATAATATTTTGGAGAGATGCCATTGAACTTTTTGATGTCAAAGGCCTAAAGATCGATTGCTATAAAAAATTGCCTAATTTAAATGGAAAGAAAAAACATATAAAACCCTATTTTACCTTTTTGTATCATAGCTAACTTTAATTAGCTGCTATAGCAAAATATCGAAGAGCTAATAAAATAAAAAAGCAGAAATTCAGGATGATTATCGCAGTCGTCAAATTTTTTTCATTAATAACTGTCATTAGAAAATAGAATGCATCTAAAGATAAAAGAAAGTAATTTCTTTGATTACATAAATCGCTTAATTTATTTCATGATTAAAATGGGAATTTTAAAATTTTTATTAATAGATACTATTCAAGCAGCAACAGTAGTCATCTTCGCATCTCCACGCATACAGTAACCTATGTATAACCGAGTATTTGGTTTCGAAACCTCTTTTAAGTTAATAGCTAATTACTTGACACCGACAGTATATAAAATTCTTAATTCCGTGATGACCCTGAAAAACTACTCGAAGGTCAGCAACGCCTCTTAAAGGAAGAACAATATTTTTTCATTACCTACATGTAGGCATATTAATAAAATGTTCGAAAATGTGTTAGTAAGATCTATACTGACTGCACTGTCGGTTTCTCGCTTAACCGAGCGTTGAAGTCTCTAGCACTTTTCGCTCAGTTTTACCTATAAAGAAACAAACAACCGCGAAATTCATTTCAAAATATTAAATTTTAGTTCAATACTTTCCTAAGTATAAGTTTATTGAAGGGATGTTGACATTCCTAACATTCTATTGTTAATAAAAGAATCTGAAAAACTACCACATTAATCACTTTGCAATACAAACAAGAAAAACATTTTTCAAAACATAGTTGTGAAGAGTTTGCCTCATTATACTTTGGAAACACTTAAAATAGTGTGTTTTACCATCAACTTGTTTGTTTTGAAAAGTGTTTCACAATTCAATCATTAATAATGTATTGCCCTTATTATCACTGTACAGTTTCAGCAACTTTGTTAATAGAATGCTAAAATTCCCAAATGTTTTTTATTAAATTGTAACAACAAACATTTTTTAAGTAATTAAATTTCTAGTACCTATTTCTTTAATAAACATCCAACCGTTCAAATCTCTCCCTAGACAAAAATTTTCAGTCTCTCAGGGATCTCTCACAGTTTCTGTATGTGAGACTCGAACGATAAAATTGTTAATTCTCTCACAGAGAGACTGAATGAATAAAATTGAAAAATTGAGAGACTCGAGTCTCTCGTAGAAACGCTGGGATCTCTGAAATATGTTGAACTTAGAAAATTTTAACCTTGTCTATCGAGACACTACGTATTGAGAGATTCGAGTCTCTCTTTCAGATATTCAAGTCTCTCGTTCAGAGACTGGATACGAAATGAGGATCTCTCTATGAGCGACTCGAGTCTCTCGTTCAGAGACGTTAAACAGTTTTTTTGACAGTCTCTCGCCAGTATCTCTCAGCGACACCAGAGAGACTCGATGAGAGACGGAGACTCGAGTCTCGCTTTCAGAGACTCTGAGAGACTGAACATTTTTATCTCGGGCTTTCATTAACATTTAAGAAATGCCATAAAGGCGTTGTTTTTAAATTTTTGCAGGACTCCGGTTTTAAATTTAAAAATAACAAATTTCTGGGGGTACTTTCTTAACCAAACGTTGAAGTCCCCAAGTCTCATTTTGTTAAATCTAATTTAAACTGTTTTTCCTGTATTTTCGATTACAAAAAGCCTGAAAAATAATCTGTAAGAGTTTCAATTGATAACACGCACCAAACATTATACATATGTACAATGTATCTATATTGATATACAATAAAATAAAGTTTAGATAAATCCTAACTAATAATACAAATACGAATGGGAGTTTGTTTGTTTGTTACCATTTTACGCCTCAACTGCTCAACCTATCATCATGAAATTTTGTACACGTATTGCCAGGGGCATAGAAAAGGGCATAGGATACCTTTTATCCAGAAAAAACTGTTCCCAAGGGATAGAAAAATTTCTTTTTATCTCGATAAAGAAGGATATTATTTACTGCTATTGTACGAAATGTGTATGTTATTGTTATAATTAGAAACTTTAGTTAAACTTAAGAACAAACTTGTGTTTTCGACGATCTTTGACACGCATTTAGGACATCAAAGCGAGCGAGGCCGTACTAATAAAGAAAGAAATTAAATATGTACCTCCTGAAATAAGGCTTATATCTTTTTCACTAGCATATACGTACAGGTACACATACCTACTTCATCTTTAGCAGATACTTACATGTATATGTAGTATATATATATACATATATTCAAACGTCTTGCAACTAAGTTGTTAACGAAGCGGCTTTTCCTTTATTTTATAACACAACACGTTCAGATACAGTAATACCTACTAGGCGAGCTTACATGACTTTTTTTTTGGTTTGTGGACCTTCTGAATAAGAACGACCTTGTTCTTTAAATACTTCAAGTTCAATCGTATTTTTTTTTTATATAAAATAAGGTTTTATATTAGAACCTAATATGCGCTATTTTTCAATGTTTCTAAGAATAATAATTTCTGATATTAAGGGCGCAGGAATATAATAATTTTTTTAGTCTTTGAAAGTGCTTTAGAATACCAATTAAGTGTTTTCCTAGAAATAAAGGTTTATCAATCATTGTCAGTGCGTATCCAATGTATTATATGTATACGCAAAATGAATAAAATTATACTTTTCAAAGAATTACCTACACAAGTACCTATAACTTATGTCCATCCTCTATAAGATTTTAGATTAGTATTAGGCGTAGTGTTGTGAATTGTGAGAAGTAAACAAATTTCGTAGATTTATGATATATTGTCGATTTTCATTAGTTGATTAATAAATTTTGTTATGTATAACGTTATAATGCAGCTTCGATATAACCGATTTCGTTAAAACAATTCTTCTCTTTTCCGTCGCGCCCATCGTCCATACTTCGCACCCGTACAGAGCTGTATTCCAGACATGCACCTTTAATAATCTTTTTCAAATTTCTAAATTAATCGTTCACAAGCATCGAAATGACTTATTTTTGTTAAAAGCGATTCGAACCTACGCTATCCTCTGTTTTATATCTCTGCAACTCCTTCTAATTTTTCGTCTCCTGTCTTTGTATTCACTCTTTCCCTACTATTTTTTCCCTTGCATACCAGTAATTTTGTTTTAATGCATATTTAGAAAAATAAAAAACTGTGATAGGTACACCGTCGTGATTCCTAATAATTATAGATTAGAAATGTCTCAGCACATTTTACGAAACAATATACATTTACTTTCTTAAATCAATGCGTGAAATTGAAACGTGTAGAAGCAATTCATAAATAAAAGAGTTTTCATAAATAAGCTGGAGTCTATTAAAATATTTTCGCATTTTTAAATAAACGCTTTGTAATGGAGGAATTTCTCCATTCAACAGCGAACTGGGATGGCAAATAAAGCAATAAAGCAATGTGCAGGTCATGAAAAACAAATAAAATGAGCTATGTTTTGTTAGGTGTATTATGCTCCCTTCACTGACAGGACTTCATCGATCTATAGAGAAATTCATGGCTGTTATAATGAAGACAGTTTTAATAGAACGGCTAATTAGGTGTTGTTATGTTTCTAGAAGTATTCTTTCTAGTGTAATAAGTAATATGATGATATAATTAACAATTGTAACTGAAATGACGATTTCGCTTGTTTTTTTAAAAAAACAGCTTACGCCGTCGTTTTTAAAACCAAAGTAGACCACTTAGAAGTGCAATTTTCCATTGCTTTTTAATTTGAAATCGAAGCAAAAATCACAAGTTAGACGCATGTATTACATACATATTAAAACAAATATGTCCCTGCATGACCTTCATTATATTCCATGTTCTTGTACATATGTACATTATTTCCTGTTACTTCTACTTCCGTTTTTCTACAATGGTGCATTAGTACACGCATATTAATAAGAAACACGTTACATTATTATGTTTGATTTTGAGAATATCATAAAAACACTTTTCCTCTCGACTCCTAACTAATATATTTATACGAAATGTTAATAGGAGTTTGTTTGTTTGGTTGCTACTAGTGTCCGACCGAAAGTTCGGTTTCGGTTTCGGTTTCGGTCGAGTTTCGGCAAAAAAACGAGTTTCGGTTTAGTTTCGGTTTCGGCGGCAAATCTGCCGAAACTACGACCGAAATCGAAACTGCGTTCGGGAGTTCTCGCGCTCTGCTCGGTCATGTTCGACGCGTTAAATTCCATCCAAGCGAAGTAGATTAGTAGACATTTCGCATCTTCAAAAAAAAAAATGAGTAGTCTACTATACTTCCTCAAACAAACATCTCACCTATTTTAAGTATTTTTAAGGGGCAATTAAAGTATTTCCTTAAATGAGGGATTGTTATGTTGATTTTGATTTGATTATCAATAAGTGAAAATGTTAAAGACACACAGCTATGTGATTTAAAGATAAAAAAATAAAACTGACTGATTATAATAACGTTTTCTTTATTTTTCTCTCAAAACATGATCCTTATAAGGAAGTTTCGGTTTCGGTTTCGGTCGTAAAAATCAGTTTCGGTCGGACACTAGTTGCAACAATTTCACGCCTTAACTACTCAATCGATCATCATAAAGTTTTGTACACACATTGTCCGGGGTGCAGAAAAGGATATAAGATACTTTTTATCCAGAAAATAAATACTGTTCCCAAGGGACAAAACGTATTTAGAACATCACAGCGAGCGAAGCCGCGGGTAAAACCTAGCGCTAAATTAGTTATTGATGCTTACAACCCCATAATGTTCCCTTTTTAATATTTGAAAATATGTGTGTACGTTGTTCTGATTTAGGAAAGTTATTTTTACATCGACCTAAATAATATCAGACGTTTTATATGACAGTTTCGCGATTAAATTGACTGTTTGGCGGCGTCTAGGTTTATAAGTGAGTATTTATTCAAGGGTAAAACTTGAAGTAACTGCATAACTTGTATCACATAACATAACATAAGTAATTAAAACCAGTTCGTAATTTTGTACTGATAGGGCTCAGCGTTGCAAAACCGGAACTTTATCTACAATTCAGCAATATTTTGTACGGCTGGACTTTTCGAACCACTTACACGCAATGGAAACCTTGTTCTCTTAAAATAATTAGGAATTTTCCTAAAAACAAGTGTACATATGTAATATTACGTTTTGTTTTCAACTCGATGGACAGTAAAATTACATCAGAAAAATAATTGTCCTAGAAGACGAGCTTTTAATTCAAAGATTAAATGCTAGAAATTTTTAATAGTAATTATTTTAAAGTACCTAAACCTAAAACGTTTTGCTATTGCTATTTAATTCAGAATAACGCCTCTTGGACGCTGTCATAGTAAATCATGGTTTTTCTTATTTTTTGACTTCCAAAACTCATGTTTGTAAAGGTTAACCTGTAGCAAAATATATCCTCAGCTAAATTTAAATGAAACAATAGGAATTCTTAAAATTTGATGAGAGCTCATCTATGCTGATATCTTTTTTTAACTGGTCAATTTAACTACATATTTAATTCGCTCCTCAAATGACTGAAAATCAATACATCAATCAATTAATTGCTTGTTATTTGTTTATCACGTTTTTATTTTATAATGCAACGTCAATGAATTTTCGTTAGATTGGCACTTTTTGCTGTTCGGTTAGACTAATTAATATAAGGTAATGTTTTTTTTTCGTTTCAATTGTCAACTTCAAATGTTTCAGTTTTGTCTATATAACGAACTATTGCAAAACCGATCGAAAATTGCCTACTTGGTAAAATATTTTTAGCGTATGTGTAAGTTACTACATCCTGTTACAATACCGGATTAAATTTAGCGCCAATTTTTTTGCTTTGTTGCTAGTCCTATCAAACACTGTAAATAACTTGCACTAAAACTTTATATAAATTAAAATCTAAACCTCAGACAGGGCTGAGCAAAGCCCTCACCAAAACATTTCCAAGTCCTAAATCCAAGGATCTTACTTACAGTGCTTTGACCCTTAGGTAAAACCGCAATTATAATTGAAAATTCAAGTATAGTTCGAATTACCAATTATTTCGAAAGCAATTTGATTCAAATCCATTATCACTTCGAATGAGCTTGAAGCCCTTTGAATTACAAATTACAAAGCACTTTCATAAAGTTGCTCGTTTATCAATAACCTAACTTAACCCAACTACTAGTTCATGGAAGGACTTGAATTGTTGTTTCGAAGCTCTGAACGGACAGAAAGCACATTTTGAAGCACAAAGCTCATAAAGGTCTGATCAAAGCCCTCACCGAAAGATTCCTAATTCCAAGGATCTTATTTAAAGCGGTGTAATCCTTACAAGGCCCAATTACATTTGAAAATCAAAGCACTTCGAATTATCAAATATTTCCAGAGCAATTCGATTCAAATCCATAATCACTTTAAATGAGCTTGAAGCCCTTTCAATTACAAATTAAAAAATGGTTTTAAAAAGTTATTCATTTAATATCAAGGCCTAAGGAAAGGACTTGAATTGTAGTAATTCCAAGCCCTGAATGGACTGAAAGCACATTTTCAAGCACAAAGCTCCTAAAGCTCAAACATAATCACTTTGAATGTGCTTGAAACATTTTGAATTACAAATTACAAAGCACTTTTATAAAGTTTATCAAGGCCCAACTACTAGTTAATGAAAGGGTTTGAATTGCGGTGTTTCCGCACAAAGCTCTAAAGCTCTTTCCAGTTCTGTTCTCAGATATGTGTTATACGAGATGAAATTTGCTGAATTCTCAACTGATTAATGGAAAATCGGGTCGAAGAATAAATTCCACTGATTATAACTGAGAATTCAGCAAACATCTCGTATAAAGATTATTATGTTGAATTATTTAGTGCCTAAAAACTATGTATGAGTTACATGCCGGTTAATATTTGTACGTGCATATATATTTACCTATATGTATATATATATCTGTTACAAGTAGGCGATTATTATACACCTAAGGGTTATATAATACACTCTTCAAGAGTTGGCGAATCGACACATAATTAAACAGGTAGAAATTTGAAAGTTGGCGAAATGGGAAATCACCTAAATTTTTACTAATGGAACTATGTGGATTCATACATGAAGATTTACACAAACCAAGGAAAGAAGAGTTAGTTGTTATATGTGACATGTTATTTAGCATTAATTAGTTAAATTACTACTAACACAACACCATTAATCCTTTAATACTCGGGAAAACCGTATAGTAATGAGACTCGCTCTTAATACAAGTAATACTTGCTTGGGATGAATCTAGTTTATATTTTTAGAAATAAATATATCGTTTTGAGATATTTTTAACCGACTTAGGAACTTGAAGTAATAACTTGCAGTAATATATGTACGCACTTGGTGATTAATATCAAAAAGAGTAACCCCTAGATTCCACAAAATTTTTTTAAAACGGAAAAATGTAGGCATTAGTCTCGCGTTGGGTGTTGATATTCTTGTATTTATCGTTTATTATCCCTTTTTTACAAAAAAAATGTATTTAAAAACAATTTCGTTCAAGAATTAAGGAATATTATTTTAATTAATGTCAATTAAGTGTTTTTATGATTGATTAACAGGAAATGAACCTAAAGAAAGTAATAAACAACCTAAATTACTTTTGTTTGTTGGTAATTATCCGCAATTATCGATTCCTGTCAAACTCAGAATGATGCTTAAAGCATTTAATATAGGTAGTTATAAAATAATATACATTTGGTCCTTGAAAATTGCTGTTATTTTTAATGACTTCCTGAAAATTTTTCCTATTGAAAGGAATAGAGAGTAAAATATACCTACACCTAACACAAAATGATTTCCCATGGCTAATATTTTGCTATTTGTACTGTTGCAATTATATTAGTTCGTAGGAGTAGGTTATTCTTAAAAATAAACGTTAATTAATTTGTTTTTAACAGTCGCTGTTATCTGGTTTATTTGCCGATCTAATTACATGTATAATTTGACTAATTAGTTTGTCGAAACATGAGAAAATTATTTTTTGATGGCATAATTAAGTAATTTATTGGATCCGCAAGGGAATTTTATTAAATACCATTTCTGGGTGTTAGAAATGTCTCGATTACTTAATAAAAGCCATTATTGATTTTTAATAAATCGATACTTAATTACTGGTCGCCTAATTATTTATCTGTAAAATAGAATAATCGGTTACCTAATTTTCAAACTTCTAGTGACGGCTATTGTGCAACCAAGTTTATAATTTGTGTGAATGTCGAGTTTCATAAAAAAGCGTCAATTAGGCAATTTAAACATTGTTTAATTGGAGTCTTAATGAAGCAGGTGCTTCGAATATTGCAATTGACGAACGGCTAGGTTCTCGGTAGTCGGTGTCGGTACCAACTTTTCTTTCGGCAAAAATCCGGTTTTTCCTTCACCTCGACGAATCAGTTTTGTTTTTCTTTCATCTGGCGAAAAAGGATTTCGATCCGTTATCATCGTATTATCATCGATGGATTTCGAAACTGCATGTACCCCCTAGTCGGTGTGAGGGAGAGAGGACAAGTGAGAGGGGGGCAGTGTGAGCGAATGTCTCTCCAAGTACTACCGACAACTAACCAACCAACGAACCAACGACGCTGTTCCATCGTCAGTGAAGTGATATAAAGGGTAGCCGTAGCCGGGTACTTGCTAGTGATTTCGCTTTCGGTATAGGTGAACGACGCAGGTCACATATACTCGTAATGCTCGCACTAGCCGCGCTACTACTAACCCTGTTATTGGTGTGGTGTTTATCAGAACCGAAGAAGAAAAAGAATCTGCCACCAGGGCCGAAACCTTGGCCCGTTATCGGCAGCCTTCATCTTCTGGGGCAACATGAAACCCCTTTTCAAGCGTTTACTGCACTGTCCAAACTTTACGGGGATATCTTTAGCATTACTTTGGGCGCGACACCCTGCGTTGTCGTTAACAACTTCGATAGCATAAGGGAAGTACTCATAACAAAAGGAGCCGAATTTGGCGGACGACCTGATTTTATGCGCTTCCATAAACTTTTCGGTGGAGACAGAAATAATTGTAAGTTTCTATTTTTTTTTTGTTGTGCCTTTTTAATTCATATAATATGCACTTACACGAAAGGCTGTTGTTCTGAAAGCTAAGTTAGTATCAAAGGAGATGTTCCTTTACTATTCCAATTTAATTTAAACGAATGAGCTCTACTGTTCGGACTAAAGCGACCAAATTATTACGCGAACGAGGGTGTAGAAAAAGGGGCAATTTTCGAATATCAAAATTGTAAATTTCGTATTCTATAAACTTCGCTTATATGGTTGTGGTATTTAAAATAATAAAAGTAATAAATAATTGCAATGCATATCCATGAGTTTGAAGAGCAGTATATAGCTGATAAGCAATAAACGAATAGTTTGTTTATTAATTTTCATTGTATACTACAATTAAATGGTTAATGTGTCAAAGTTGTAGTAGGAGTGGCTCTCGGGTCCATATTTGTATGTATGTTGTACATAAGCATATGTAAGCATGTGGATATTTCATTCATAATTCCATCCTAGAGTGGATAACCGTGAACTTGAACTTGCGTACTCTCTTGATGAAATCGAAACACATGGACGGTCTTTTTTCATTCTTGGTGCGCTGCTTGTGCAGCATATGGTTTTATTAGCGCGTTCTTATAATTTATTACGTACAATTACGATGATATAACTATTCCGCCCAGTTAAAGAATCGTTAAAGAACTAGTTCACTATTTTTTTATTTTGCTCGCATACCAATTGTTCTTTAAACAGTACGCCTGTTGGAGTACAACTTCGTAATTATAATTAGTTTAATCGAGTAGAAAATCGAATTTTGACTTACAACTAACGAGTTACGTAACGTGCAATTTTCGTAGGTCACTGGTGCTAAACGTAACGTTGACATTCATTCCAGACACAAGTCATCGTAGAATTATCAGTTGCAGCAGCCTTGAAACTCCACTGCCACTTGTACTTTTATTATTCTTATTATAGCAACGTGTATTCTTGTTTCAGCTCTTGCCTTGTGCGACTGGTCCTCGTTGCAGAAAACAAGACGGAGCATTGCCCGAAACTACTGCTCGCCAAAGTTTACCTCGTTACAATTCGATTACGTGAACCAAGTGGGCTGTCAAGGGACTAGGGTTCTTTTGGAGGAGTTACGCTCGCTACCAGAAGGAAAGCCGGTCGCACTCAAGCCCATGGTCTTGGCGGCATGCATGAATATGTTCACCCAGTACATGTGTTCCGCCAAGTTCGATTACAGAGATGCGGAATTTAAGAGAACGGTTAGATACTTCGACGAGATATTCTGGGAGATCAATCAAGGCTACGCCGTTGATTTCCTTCCTTGGTTGCTACCCTTATATGCGAACCATATGCAAAAACTCTCTGACTGGGCCAGCGAAATCAGGAAATTTATTCTAGCTCGAATCATCGAAAAGCACAGGGCAACACTCGATCCGTCTCTACCACCGAAGGATTTCACGGATGCGCTTCTTTTGCATCTGGACGAAGATCCTAATATGAACTGGCAGCATATAATATTTGAATTGGAAGATTTCTTGGGAGGCCATTCAGCTGTGGGCAATTTGGTAATGGTGGCATTGGCGGAGATAGTAAAAAATCCACAAGTAGGGAAGAAAATCCAAGCAGAAGTTGATAACGTAACTAACGGTGAAAGACTGCCGAATCTAAGCGACAGAACCAGTATGCCTTACACGGAAGCTGTACTGTGGGAAACTCTTCGATCGGCGAGTTCACCGATTGTGCCACATGTTGCGACGGCTGAAACAGAAATCGGAGGCTTCACAGTAGAAAAGGGTACGATGGTGTTCATAAACAACTACGAACTGAACGTGGGCAACGTGTACTGGGACAAACCAGAACTTTTCAGTCCCGAAAGATTTATTTCTGTGGAAACAGGGACACTAGTCAAACCTGCCCATTTCATTCCCTTCAGCACAGGTAAAAGGACATGCATCGGCCAGAGGTTGGTGCAGTGTTTCAGCTTCATAATAATAGCGACCATAATGCAATACTTCGACATATCGAGCAATGAAGAAATCAATTTGAAACCTTGCTGCATGGCTGTACCGCCAGACTGTTTTGAGATTGTTTTACATCCAAGGAACAGGACTGGTGCCAATTAACTACTATTACTGCTACAACCATTGCCACTACACTGCCCTCGCTTTATGTTATGTTATCTCTCTCCTCGTAGTAGTAGTAG
>NW_020438885.1:446630-454379 GCF_000699045.2 Agrilus planipennis
TAAATACATAAATATATATTTATATTTCTATATATGCCTATGTTAATTAGCATCTAGTAAAATTTATTTATTTGCAGTGCCGTATCGTAAGCTGCGCAAAGAGGTGCATACAAAATGGACTAATGTGGCGGAATGTTTTCACACACATCTTTTACTTGTCTTTATCACATAAATGTAAAACGTCGGTTGCCTTGCGCTAAACCTTGTCGTTTTGTGTAAGCAGTAAAGCCATATACCTACATGTATTTTTTCTTGATCACCTCGCACAGGGTCAGACTTTGATTCTCAAGCATTATTTGCATCCTTGGAAGGATTCAGGGTCTCTATTTTGTACAAAAATAACCGGTAAATATTTGGATCGTTTATTATTATAAATTTTTATCGCATTTATCAAATTTGGCCTCCATCTGTTTTGCTGCTCTTTCTTTATTCGTACTTAATTTGAATCACAATGTATTTATAAAGCTACCCACTCAAAATCGTCTATACAACAAGTTCTTTACAGCGTTAGGATGAAGCACCCCCTAAACGTTGCCCTCTCAAAAAAAAAATCACAAGTTGACGCTTTAATGTTTTTTTTAGACTCAGTCTAGGGTATACAGAGTGAACAAAATAGTAATACTGATCATTTCTTTCGCCCTTACGAAAATCTATTTTCCTTTGTGAATAAGGGAGTGTTAAAGAAGAATGAGAAATTAATACGAATAAACTGTACCTACTGCATTATTTATTCTTAATAGGTTAATGGTTCAAGTACTAATAAAAATATCAATTTAGTGAGACCCAAATAAGTTAATTTATAATTTCATTTATTCTTATTAAAGACTATCTAAAAGGAAACACATATTGCAAGTGCACGTGTGAGTGTGCGTTTGCAATGCCCTTAATTAATTAAATTGTGTCCACCACCAGATTGCCTTGCCCCGGCATTGGAACAAAATACAGTCTGCAACATGTCGGTAATGCACTTGATGTTGTGATGAATTTAGAACTTACAATTAGTATGCATTTATTAGGTCATTCTACATACGGATTCCTGACCCTGATCAAAGGTATACGGAAGAAATCTTTTCTGGCGCACCTATTACAGAAAATCGTTACTGGTAATTTCCATTTTTACTTGCGCATTGTGTACATTAAAATTCTGAGTCTTAACGTACAGTTGCATAAGTTATGTTTCCCTATTAGGAAAATAAACATTTACGTGTATATTATAATATATCTACCTTAACAAAGAGTTGCCTGACAAATTTCACGTATCGGAATATTGATGAGCAATTAAAAATACTACAAAATACGATTTTGTTTCATTTAGATGCTTTTTTTACGAATAATAAGAAATTTGTGTTTATGTTCTACCCAAAATGAACTATATAAAAACAAAACTTACGTACTATAACATTTCTTTAAACGGCACCAGAAGAAAGCTTGTTGTTAAATATATATATATNTAATATACATTTGGTCCTTGAAAATTGCTGTTATTTTTAATGACTTCCTGAAAATTTTTCCTATTGAAAGGAATAGAGAGTAAAATATACCTACACCTAACACAAAATGATTTCCCATGGCTAATATTTTGCTATTTGTACTGTTGCAATTATATTAGTTCGTAGGAGTAGGTTATTCTTAAAAATAAACGTTAATTAATTTGTTTTTAACAGTCGCTGTTATCTGGTTTATTTGCCGATCTAATTACATGTATAATTTGACTAATTAGTTTGTCGAAACATGAGAAAATTATTTTTTGATGGCATAATTAAGTAATTTATTGGATCCGCAAGGGAATTTTATTAAATACCATTTCTGGGTGTTAGAAATGTCTCGATTACTTAATAAAAGCCATTATTGATTTTTAATAAATCGATACTTAATTACTGGTCGCCTAATTATTTATCTGTAAAATAGAATAATCGGTTACCTAATTTTCAAACTTCTAGTGACGGCTATTGTGCAACCAAGTTTATAATTTGTGTGAATGTCGAGTTTCATAAAAAAGCGTCAATTAGGCAATTTAAACATTGTTTAATTGGAGTCTTAATGAAGCAGGTGCTTCGAATATTGCAATTGACGAACGGCTAGGTTCTCGGTAGTCGGTGTCGGTACCAACTTTTCTTTCGGCAAAAATCCGGTTTTTCCTTCACCTCGACGAATCAGTTTTGTTTTTCTTTCATCTGGCGAAAAAGGATTTCGATCCGTTATCATCGTATTATCATCGATGGATTTCGAAACTGCATGTACCCCCTAGTCGGTGTGAGGGAGAGAGGACAAGTGAGAGGGGGGCAGTGTGAGCGAATGTCTCTCCAAGTACTACCGACAACTAACCAACCAACGAACCAACGACGCTGTTCCATCGTCAGTGAAGTGATATAAAGGGTAGCCGTAGCCGGGTACTTGCTAGTGATTTCGCTTTCGGTATAGGTGAACGACGCAGGTCACATATACTCGTAATGCTCGCACTAGCCGCGCTACTACTAACCCTGTTATTGGTGTGGTGTTTATCAGAACCGAAGAAGAAAAAGAATCTGCCACCAGGGCCGAAACCTTGGCCCGTTATCGGCAGCCTTCATCTTCTGGGGCAACATGAAACCCCTTTTCAAGCGTTTACTGCACTGTCCAAACTTTACGGGGATATCTTTAGCATTACTTTGGGCGCGACACCCTGCGTTGTCGTTAACAACTTCGATAGCATAAGGGAAGTACTCATAACAAAAGGAGCCGAATTTGGCGGACGACCTGATTTTATGCGCTTCCATAAACTTTTCGGTGGAGACAGAAATAATTGTAAGTTTCTATTTTTTTTTTGTTGTGCCTTTTTAATTCATATAATATGCACTTACACGAAAGGCTGTTGTTCTGAAAGCTAAGTTAGTATCAAAGGAGATGTTCCTTTACTATTCCAATTTAATTTAAACGAATGAGCTCTACTGTTCGGACTAAAGCGACCAAATTATTACGCGAACGAGGGTGTAGAAAAAGGGGCAATTTTCGAATATCAAAATTGTAAATTTCGTATTCTATAAACTTCGCTTATATGGTTGTGGTATTTAAAATAATAAAAGTAATAAATAATTGCAATGCATATCCATGAGTTTGAAGAGCAGTATATAGCTGATAAGCAATAAACGAATAGTTTGTTTATTAATTTTCATTGTATACTACAATTAAATGGTTAATGTGTCAAAGTTGTAGTAGGAGTGGCTCTCGGGTCCATATTTGTATGTATGTTGTACATAAGCATATGTAAGCATGTGGATATTTCATTCATAATTCCATCCTAGAGTGGATAACCGTGAACTTGAACTTGCGTACTCTCTTGATGAAATCGAAACACATGGACGGTCTTTTTTCATTCTTGGTGCGCTGCTTGTGCAGCATATGGTTTTATTAGCGCGTTCTTATAATTTATTACGTACAATTACGATGATATAACTATTCCGCCCAGTTAAAGAATCGTTAAAGAACTAGTTCACTATTTTTTTATTTTGCTCGCATACCAATTGTTCTTTAAACAGTACGCCTGTTGGAGTACAACTTCGTAATTATAATTAGTTTAATCGAGTAGAAAATCGAATTTTGACTTACAACTAACGAGTTACGTAACGTGCAATTTTCGTAGGTCACTGGTGCTAAACGTAACGTTGACATTCATTCCAGACACAAGTCATCGTAGAATTATCAGTTGCAGCAGCCTTGAAACTCCACTGCCACTTGTACTTTTATTATTCTTATTATAGCAACGTGTATTCTTGTTTCAGCTCTTGCCTTGTGCGACTGGTCCTCGTTGCAGAAAACAAGACGGAGCATTGCCCGAAACTACTGCTCGCCAAAGTTTACCTCGTTACAATTCGATTACGTGAACCAAGTGGGCTGTCAAGGGACTAGG
Organism: Agrilus planipennis; assembly: GCF_000699045.2. Lineage (NCBI taxonomy): Eukaryota > Metazoa > Arthropoda > Insecta > Coleoptera > Buprestidae > Agrilus > Agrilus planipennis. The sequence continues at coordinate 450,517 of NW_020438885.1, forward strand.
GTTCTTTTGGAGGAGTTACGCTCGCTACCAGAAGGAAAGCCGGTCGCACTCAAGCCCATGGTCTTGGCGGCATGCATGAATATGTTCACCCAGTACATGTGTTCCGCCAAGTTCGATTACAGAGATGCGGAATTTAAGAGAACGGTTAGATACTTCGACGAGATATTCTGGGAGATCAATCAAGGCTACGCCGTTGATTTCCTTCCTTGGTTGCTACCCTTATATGCGAACCATATGCAAAAACTCTCTGACTGGGCCAGCGAAATCAGGAAATTTATTCTAGCTCGAATCATCGAAAAGCACAGGGCAACACTCGATCCGTCTCTACCACCGAAGGATTTCACGGATGCGCTTCTTTTGCATCTGGACGAAGATCCTAATATGAACTGGCAGCATATAATATTTGAATTGGAAGATTTCTTGGGAGGCCATTCAGCTGTGGGCAATTTGGTAATGGTGGCATTGGCGGAGATAGTAAAAAATCCACAAGTAGGGAAGAAAATCCAAGCAGAAGTTGATAACGTAACTAACGGTGAAAGACTGCCGAATCTAAGCGACAGAACCAGTATGCCTTACACGGAAGCTGTACTGTGGGAAACTCTTCGATCGGCGAGTTCACCGATTGTGCCACATGTTGCGACGGCTGAAACAGAAATCGGAGGCTTCACAGTAGAAAAGGGTACGATGGTGTTCATAAACAACTACGAACTGAACGTGGGCAACGTGTACTGGGACAAACCAGAACTTTTCAGTCCCGAAAGATTTATTTCTGTGGAAACAGGGACACTAGTCAAACCTGCCCATTTCATTCCCTTCAGCACAGGTAAAAGGACATGCATCGGCCAGAGGTTGGTGCAGTGTTTCAGCTTCATAATAATAGCGACCATAATGCAATACTTCGACATATCGAGCAATGAAGAAATCAATTTGAAACCTTGCTGCATGGCTGTACCGCCAGACTGTTTTGAGATTGTTTTACATCCAAGGAACAGGACTGGTGCCAATTAACTACTATTACTGCTACAACCATTGCCACTACACTGCCCTCGCTTTATGTTATGTTATCTCTCTCCTCGTAGTAGTAGTAGTAGTAGTATGTAGTAGCAGGTAATTCTTGTATCCGTCCACTGAAAAGCAAAACCTGCCGCCACGTATCATCTTATCTTGCATGGACTTACGATTGTTAGATTGGTGTGTGTATGCTGGAGGAAAAAAAAACACCTAACCCACCGACAATGATACCCAAGCAAACGTGAAAGAGATAAGTATACGCGAAGAAGACGAAAAAAAGACGACGTTTGTAAATTCAAAGCTGGAATGGTACCTGCCTTGAACAAGACGATGACTATGAAAATACATCGATGATGATGTTTATTATTATTATTATTATTATTATTATTATGGCTGAACATCACTTGCATCTCATTTATATCAATGTTGTTTAATTTTTTTATGTTAAGATATTATGCTATGTATTGTTGTAATTAATTAATCGTTTATATAATTATTATTATAATAATGTAATTTCCCAGTGGTTAAGTCAATTTTTATGAGACTGAATAAACTGCGTATTTTATTTATGCTTTCGTTTTATTATTCGCACTACCAATATCACGTACGCGAATTTTTCGTTTTCAATAAAATTTCCGATTTCCACGTATAACACAATACGTGTATTTTCCGCAAGGCCTTTTTCTCAAGGCCGATACTGGTCGTTATCAAAACGTTTTCAAAACTTACATGCCGTGGTTACTTCAACAAAAAATGTAGGTAAGATTTTAACTTGATCAAGATCAAATAGTAAAATATTTCGTAACTAAATATTGGATCTTCTACTCTTTTTTACATGAGTAACTTACGTATATTGAAATTGACGCTAGTTTGAAATCGCACAAAAAAAAATTCATTAGAAACTTAGGAAAAAAATTATTTTTTTGCAAACAACGGTGTTAGGTTATTGTCATGGTAGAAAAGGTAATACTTAAAAAATTTGTAGATGTTTAAATTTTTTTTATTATAGCTGAGAGGGACAACGTTAAAGATGGTTATTTTGATGTAGTATAATAGACGCAATATTTTTGACTTTTTTCTTTTAAGGTTTTTTATGCTACTCATTAATCATTTCTTGTTGCATTTTACGTACGGTGTTATCCGATTTTACGTACGAACACTACCCTCTGCTATCTATCTAAAACTAGGTACCTACATAAAAATTACATAGGAAAGATAAATTGAACCATTTATCAGCGTCAAAAGCGTGGGTTTTACTTGGGTAAGCTGTAGTAGACTTAAAAACAAAAAAAAATGTGTTTTTTATTTATACAGCAGGTAAAGAAATGAAAAAAATAAAACCCTAGGCTAATACTGGTCCTTTAAAAACAAAAACTAACAACCGATTTTGTTACGTACTACGTTATTATTAAATAATTATTGCAACCTTAATTTTTCCGCGAATAAAACTATTTCTGGAGAGTAGTAATGTTTAAAATGTATTCGTTGTTTAACAAATAATAAAAAAAATGCTTGGCTGACTTAAGTGCAATAAACGATAAGCGATCTTGTGTAGTCTCCAGCTTTATTCTTATAATTAGATAAAAAAGCAAAAATGCTGCAAAACAATAATACAGCACGTTCTTCCGTAGCAGCTTAGTTTGCACAATAAGCTATATAATCTTAAAAATGTTCGTTTATTTCAGTGGTGATTTAATGAAAAATTGTTATGTGTACAGGGTGGTCTATAAAAAAAATGGAACATTAGCCTACTGCACATTTTAAATGTACCGACTAATAGCTGCCACTTTTTTGGGTTTGTGTGTACAAAACGATTGTAAATTCTGTCCGATATATAATTGCACAAAAAAAAATTAGGTCCACATTTCTGTAAACAAATGAAAAAACAACCACGCAATATTTACTCCGTTCTTGTTGTCTTTTCCTACCGTAACCTTATGATCCTCATCTAATTGAATAACTGAAATGAAGTTTTGCTTTAACTTACCAAACCGTGGTATTACATTTACCGTGCAGACTTGCATATATATATCTGACGAAATTTACATTTGATAATAAAAATTAAAGCGGCAACAATAGTTTTTTAGTTTAGTCAATAGTTTCCGGCTAAAGTAGCTGAATACAACAACTTATTGTGATGTTTAGAATTTGCAGTTGTCCTACATCCCATTCTTTATTATCCACCCTGTATATGTGTACACATATACATGCACGCACTTATGTATGTATGTTATATACGTACATGTGTCTGCATACGTACACTCGTAATACGTATCTGATTAAAAAAGGGACGGGAACTAGTACCTACCAAAAATGGTAACCGGAACACTTACGCTGATGGAAATGAATTTTATCATCAATAAATTCACGAGAATAAAACTGTCACACGCGTTTTTATTGTGAGAAATTTACAGAAATACCATATGGATAAGAATGAGAGTTTTTAATAGTCTCCGGTTAAATATAATTGACATGTGATAATGACACAGATTATCTAATCGAGTAGTTATTTATTTAACTAATTTTAATAGCTAAATCATTTACATCATTTAATCGCTTCTATGAGCTCGATTCTTTCAGAAAGTTCTCTTATTTTCCAGAAAAAAGTATGTCATCGTTAGATGCATTAGAAGTGGTAAAGAAAATAATAAAAATATCGAAAAAACTACGTAAAAGTTCTAATAAATATTAAAATAAAAGTCCAATAAATTTTCATTTTTTTTGTGAAAATTTTGCTATGACTTTTATTCTAGATACATACAGGTAGGTATACCTACATATTTATTAAACATGAATTTTCATCAAGTAGAGGCCAATACAATTAAATAAATACATAAATATATATTTATATA
>NW_020438885.1:455951-462733 GCF_000699045.2 Agrilus planipennis
TATATATATGCCATAAAAAATGGTACTTTTATTTTTTAATTACTAGCATATTAACAGAATAACTTACGTGATTTCTTAACAGTCATTGCAAAGTTGCAAAACACTCTGTCTGTCTTTTATTTGATTAAAATGCTACAACTGCATCAGATAAAATTAACATAAGGCATTTCCGTCTATTTCAAGGATTGGTTGCAGTATACTACAGGTTTACTATAAATAATGCATTTTGATTACGTTTTAATTAATTAATGCTGAATTTAATTAATTAATTTAAATTACGCTTGCTTACCTATGGCTACTGGATATTTTAAATTTTAATTTGTAAATATCTCATAAAAATGAATTTTAAAAATCCATAACTATACTTAAAAATATTAATATAATTAAAACTGTTTGAATTTCACTTATAGAAAGAAACAAAAGCATTAGAATGTTAGTTATTAAAATAATTTCTTTTATTTAGCATGTTGATCAGTTGCGCTAATTTAAATTTAATTTTAATTCTAAAAACCAATGCTGCTGCCCTCTTTGAGTTAAACCGAGAATAATAGAAAATCCGAAGGATACAGCGCTATCTTCATGGCATTTTTGAAAGTTAAATAATTAACGTCAATAAATTAAATAAGAGGTTAGAATTGACAACAATTAAATCAAAAGGTATAAAATTAACGCCTAAAGTAACTTGAGTAAAGTTATCTAAAAAGAAAACTTAAAAAGACATTTAAAAATAGTATGGGGAAACTTGAAATTAAAGAAAATTGCAAATATAGTGAAACAAATAAAAAGTGAAAAGGAGCGTTTATTAGTGCAACAGAAGTCTTCAAAAATAAATTAAAAGCTGTTACGTTAACGTAGGACCAACGTAATTGTTCTGATTTAAACCGCTTTTAAACATTTAGTACGCTTATTATTTAAAATTTCCTTATCTTTCTGCGTTCCTAGTTTTTGAGGTTAGGTAAAGTTTATTTTGTATAAACAAAAGTAAAAAAAAATGGATAAGGAAAATGGAAATGCAATAGACGTGGCCCAACCAGGATGTTCAAGACCTGTTCATATACAACGACTTGAAAAGGCATTAGATTTAACAGCATTTTTAAATTCACAAGATCAATCATATGACACCAGTGATGAAGAAGTGATAGTTGTAGGTAGTGATAGTGATTCTGAATCGGATAGTAATAGTAAGTAGCTGTCTTGTTACTTTGCTTATTCTTCTTGAAGAGACGTATTTTACAGATGAAGATTGGCATGGCGTCATGCATTTTTTAAATGTTGAAAACTTAACAGAAGAAAGAGAATGGATACTGAAGGTGCTGGATGAGGAATCAGATGAGGATGATGACATTTTTGGACAGATCTCTTTCGCTGCTAAAACTCGTAAACTACATTCATCAGTAGCACATAAAAAACAGGTAGATATTTAGAAAAATATGCCCAATATCTGTGAAAAACAACATTTAACCTTTCAGTTTCTAAAAAGCCATGCTTACTATAGCACAGGGTTGTTTTCAATAAATGATAAATATCCAGAAAGTAAAAAGTTAGCTGTAAAACCAATAAAAAGAAGAATAGTAAAAGAAACTGTAAAACATGAGTATATTGCACCCCCAGACAATTTAGATGAAGTTATAGTAAGTAGAATTAGTTTTGTGGATTATTTCTGTACATAATTGAATTTGTGTTATTTTAGGAAGGTAGTGGAGTGGACTATAATGGAGAGCCATTGCCAGATGTTCAAAATTTTGATGAAGATTCTAATATAAACTCAGATGCAGGAACTTATATTTCATCTAGCCAAAATAGTGGAATTTTTAATCCTGTTAAGAAAGCAGCCAGGAAATTTAAAGATGAAGAATCAAAAAGGAAATGGGAAGAAATGATGGCGTCAAAACGCAGAAAAGTGTTTGCAAATATGGTCAAAAAAGAAGTTGGTAAACAGCAAAGGTCAAAATGTAATCGTCACAAAGAAGTTATTTTACAGTGTAAAAGGGTAGCTTTGCAGTGTCAGAAAGTTGTAAGGCAAAAAGCGGTATGATGAGTTTTTAAAAATTAATTATTATATCTTAAAATATATATGTATTTTTACAGCTTCATTCGGCCAGAGTTGTAAAAGAACAACAATGGAGAATGAAAAGACTTTCTCGTGAAAATCTTGCTTATTGGAAGAGATCAAAGAGAGTTGATAGAGAAATTCGGCGAAAACTGGAGAAAGAAGCAGAAGAACAACGAAAAATGGATTTTGAATTGATAGAGGCGAAGAGGCAACAACGTAAATTGAATTTTCTCATAACCCAAACTGAATTATATGCCCACTTCATGTCTAAGAAGTTAGGGAAAGCTTCACCAGAAGAACAACTGCGGATCTTAAGTCAACTAGATGAAGAAAAGAACCCAAGGTTACTAAGTATTGATGACTATGATAGGTAAATATAAATTTCAATTTTTGTATGAAGTGTACAGGAATTTTGAATTTTAGTGAAGCCATGAAAGCAAAAGCAAAGAGAAATGCTGAAGAAGCATTTTTTAGTGAACGTCAACGCACCCGAAACTTTGATGTAGAGGCAAATTCGACTATAGAGAACAAAAAGACTGACTCTACTGAAGGAGAGCATCCACAACCGTTACTTTTTCGGGGAAGTCTGAAAGGCTATCAATTAAGAGGAATGAATTGGCTTGCAAATTTGTATGATCAAGGCATTAGCGGTATTTTAGCAGATGAAATGGGACTTGGAAAAACTGTACAAAGCATCGCCTTTCTTTGCCATATAGCTGAAAAATATTGTATGATTTTGTAGTTGACGTTTATTTATTAAGTAATAATGCAAAACTTTATTTGTAGCTGTTTGGGGACCTTTTCTTATTATATCTCCAGCCTCCACTTTGCATAATTGGCAACAGGAAATCGCCAAGTTCGTTCCCGATTTCAATGTAGTGCCATATTGGGGCAATCCTAATGTATGTCTTATTTAAATATACCTCGAAGCAATTAATTAATTAATAATTATTTAGGAAAGAAAAATATTACGACAATTTTGGGACCAGAAAGATATGCACACAAAAGAGGCCAGTTTTCACATTGTAGTAACAAGTTATCAAATTGTTATAACTGACATAAAATACTTCAACAGAATTAAGTGGCAGTATATGATTTTAGATGAAGCTCAAGCAATTAAAAGCACTAACAGGTCTGTAGTTTTTACTGTTTTGTCTTTATACTTATTTAACTGCTTTATTTAATGTAGCATGAGATGGAAAACGCTTTTGGGGTTTAGCTGCCGAAATCGTTTATTACTTAGTGGTACTCCTATTCAAAACAGTATGGCAGAACTTTGGGCGCTTCTGCATTTTATTATGCCAACACTTTTTGATTCACATGAAGAATTTAATGAATGGTTTTCAAAAGACATCGAGAGTCATGCGGAAAATAAAACAGGAATAGACGAAAGTAAAAGCATCATTATTCATTCATCATTTTTCATAAAATATTTTTCGTTTTTTTATAATTTCAGAACATTTGTCTAGACTTCATATGATTCTAAAGCCTTTTATGTTGCGGCGAATAAAAAAAGATGTCGAAAATGAATTATCAGATAAAATAGAAGTTATGGTTTACTGCCCTTTGACAACTCGCCAAAAGCTACTTTACATGGCACTAAAACAGAAAATTCAAATCGAGGATCTTTTACATTATACAGTTGGGGGAGGGGATTCTCATGTAGTTGATAAAAATTTCACGTCTAATCTAATGAATTTAGTAATGCAGTTTAGAAAAGTATGTTTTTCTTTAGAAAATAGTTAAAACTGTTAATATGTAATTATAATTTTCTACAGGTTTGTAATCATCCAGAACTATTTGAACGAAGAGATGCTAAATCTCCACTGTTTATGTCACCCTGTGTGTATCAAATTCCTTACCAAGTTTACGATTTTAACCCACGTCTAGAAAAATTTTTGATACTAAAAAAATATTTTCTATTTACTCCGGAATATATACACAATGCTATTACCGACGTTGGTTCCATATTCAATTTCTGCATTAGTTTGAAAATGTCCGCACAGGAATTGTATTCTATTTTCCAAGGATGTATTGTTCAAAGGTAGTTTAAAAATTAACTGAGAAGTGATTTGCGAGTTTTAAATAATTTTTTTAGGTTGAAAAATTATTATTCAACAGAACAAAGAAACTACAATTTATACTATCGTGATTATTGGTCTAAAAATGTAGAACAAAGCTTGAATTTCAATCCGTTTTTTAAAATGACCCCTGCATATTTGGATTCTAACGTAAATTTAAAGATGTTGGTATTTACTTGGCAAAACACAAAGAGTAGAGTTGTTTATGTACATTCTACTCATCACTATTACTCGATGCCTGAAACGCTTGAGCACAGGAAAATTAGATGCAAAGGAGCAACAGAAGAAAGTGATCAAATAATAGATGTCGTAAATGATGAATTGGTGAGCACTGACAGTAATAATTGTTTTTACTAATAAAATTAATTTAATTGAATTTCTAGAGAAGCGTGCCATCTACTAATTCTTCAATTTCCAAAGAATTTTCTTATAGAGAACGATCTCCCCAAGTATTCAATTGTCAAAGGACAGAGTTACCCTCATTTCTATTTTGTTATCTTCCCAAGGTAATTAATTCGATTATCATGAGTAAGTCTTAGACAATTACCTAATTAATAATTTTAGCTGGAAGTTTGTTCTGCAGTACTTTACTGNTTCGTAACTAAATATTGGATCTTCTACTCTTTTTTACATGAGTAACTTACGTATATTGAAATTGACGCTAGTTTGAAATCGCACAAAAAAAAATTCATTAGAAACTTAGGAAAAAAATTATTTTTTTGCAAACAACGGTGTTAGGTTATTGTCATGGTAGAAAAGGTAATACTTAAAAAATTTGTAGATGTTTAAATTTTTTTTATTATAGCTGAGAGGGACAACGTTAAAGATGGTTATTTTGATGTAGTATAATAGACGCAATATTTTTGACTTTTTTCTTTTAAGGTTTTTTATGCTACTCATTAATCATTTCTTGTTGCATTTTACGTACGGTGTTATCCGATTTTACGTACGAACACTACCCTCTGCTATCTATCTAAAACTAGGTACCTACATAAAAATTACATAGGAAAGATAAATTGAACCATTTATCAGCGTCAAAAGCGTGGGTTTTACTTGGGTAAGCTGTAGTAGACTTAAAAACAAAAAAAAATGTGTTTTTTATTTATACAGCAGGTAAAGAAATGAAAAAAATAAAACCCTAGGCTAATACTGGTCCTTTAAAAACAAAAACTAACAACCGATTTTGTTACGTACTACGTTATTATTAAATAATTATTGCAACCTTAATTTTTCCGCGAATAAAACTATTTCTGGAGAGTAGTAATGTTTAAAATGTATTCGTTGTTTAACAAATAATAAAAAAAATGCTTGGCTGACTTAAGTGCAATAAACGATAAGCGATCTTGTGTAGTCTCCAGCTTTATTCTTATAATTAGATAAAAAAGCAAAAATGCTGCAAAACAATAATACAGCACGTTCTTCCGTAGCAGCTTAGTTTGCACAATAAGCTATATAATCTTAAAAATGTTCGTTTATTTCAGTGGTGATTTAATGAAAAATTGTTATGTGTACAGGGTGGTCTATAAAAAAAATGGAACATTAGCCTACTGCACATTTTAAATGTACCGACTAATAGCTGCCACTTTTTTGGGTTTGTGTGTACAAAACGATTGTAAATTCTGTCCGATATATAATTGCACAAAAAAAAATTAGGTCCACATTTCTGTAAACAAATGAAAAAACAACCACGCAATATTTACTCCGTTCTTGTTGTCTTTTCCTACCGTAACCTTATGATCCTCATCTAATTGAATAACTGAAATGAAGTTTTGCTTTAACTTACCAAACCGTGGTATTACATTTACCGTGCAGACTTGCATATATATATCTGACGAAATTTACATTTGATAATAAAAATTAAAGCGGCAACAATAGTTTTTTAGTTTAGTCAATAGTTTCCGGCTAAAGTAGCTGAATACAACAACTTATTGTGATGTTTAGAATTTGCAGTTGTCCTACATCCCATTCTTTATTATCCACCCTGTATATGTGTACACATATACATGCACGCACTTATGTATGTATGTTATATACGTACATGTGTCTGCATACGTACACTCGTAATACGTATCTGATTAAAAAAGGGACGGGAACTAGTACCTACCAAAAATGGTAACCGGAACACTTACGCTGATGGAAATGAATTTTATCATCAATAAATTCACGAGAATAAAACTGTCACACGCGTTTTTATTGTGAGAAATTTACAGAAATACCATATGGATAAGAATGAGAGTTTTTAATAGTCTCCGGTTAAATATAATTGACATGTGATAATGACACAGATTATCTAATCGAGTAGTTATTTATTTAACTAATTTTAATAGCTAAATCATTTACATCATTTAATCGCTTCTATGAGCTCGATTCTTTCAGAAAGTTCTCTTATTTTCCAGAAAAAAGTATGTCATCGTTAGATGCATTAGAAGTGGTAAAGAAAATAATAAAAATATCGAAAAAACTACGTAAAAGTTCTAATAAATATTAAAATAAAAGTCCAATAAATTTTCATTTTTTTTGTGAAAATTTTGCTATGACTTTTATTCTAGATACATACAGGTAGGTATACCTACATATTTATTAAACATGAATTTTCATCAAGTAGAGGCCAATACAATTAAATAAATACATAAATATATATTTATATA